>NC_079219.1:2676929-2679429 GCF_029633865.1 Lampris incognitus | reverse complement strand
TGTGATCAGCGGCTGCCATGCCACCTCGCCGGGTGCCCAACCGGATATCTTTTTAGCGAGGTCACGTGACCATTGGCATTACATCATCACTACCATTGCTATAAATATCATTCGCACTGCCATTTATATTAAGTATCATATTTCTCATAAGGCATACGTTGCAGGTGAGTCAGTCTACGCATAAACATACATAAATTATCGTCCGATCATTAGATTACCTAGTTTCTCCACTGACTGCTGACAGGATCATCATCATTAACGCACACAAGCTATCAACACCAGCCCGGTGACACACACATGGTGAAAACAACACAAGGAGGAAGAAGGACCTCGCCAGACGAGTCCGCAAGGCCTTCGGGGAGAGAGACAAAGTGAGACTGATAGAGAGAGAGAGAGAGAGAGAGAGAGAGAGAGATGTGATGAAGGTGATGCAGGGGAAACTGGAACAAAAGGTGGGTAATGGTGGGGTGTAATGGTGGGGGGGGGGGGGATAAAGTGGGAGTGTTTTCAATGTGATGAGTCAATGGCTCCTTGAATAATGCATATTCTTTTTGTTCACAGTGATGGGTTCATAATTAAAGAATTCTCATTTCCTTCATTCTTCCACAGAAGGGGAAGAGGGTTGGAGGGGTGGGTGGGTGGGTATTATGGGGACAGGGTCTGGGTGGGGGGAGGGGGGGCTGTTTGGGAATGCTTCCGGGCAAAGCTCTCTAGACCTTCAGCAGAAGACACATGAAGAGGGCGAGCCAGACGCCGACGCTCATCCCTGCATGGACAGCGATTCCTCGCCCGTATACTGCCCCCGGCCCTGTAGGAGGAGAGAGGAACCGAGAGAGAGAGGGAGTGGCGACAAGAGAGACAGAGAGAGACAAAAGGAGAGAGACAGAAAGTGAGACATTTTTCATGGTACCTCACAACGAATACCAGGCTGCGACCACACTGGATTTGTTGCAGACAGTGAGAGGCACCTGTTTTCTGGTTGTTTCTGTGGGTCTGAAGTGTTTTCTGGTTGTTTCTGTGGGTCTGAAGTGTTTTCTGGTTGTTTCTGTGGGTCTGAAGTGTGTTTTCTGGTTGTTTCTGTGGGTCTGAAGTGTGTTTTCTGGTTGTTTCTGTGGGTCTGAAGTGTGTTTTCTGGTTGTTTCTGTGGGTCTGAAGTGTGTTTTCTGGTTGTTTCTGTGGGTCTGAAGTGTGTTTTCTGGTTGTTTCTGTGGGTCTGAAGTGTTTTCTGGTTGTTTCTGTGGGTCTGAAGTGTGTTTTCTTGTTGTTTCTGTGGATCTGAAGTGTGTTTTCTGGTTGTTTCTGTGGGTCTGAAGTGTTTTCTGGTTGTTTCTGTGGGTCTGAAGTGTTTTCTGGTTGTTTCTGTGGATCTGAAGTGTGTTTTCTGGTTGTTTCTGTGGGTCTGAAGTGTGTTTTCTGGTTGTTTCTGTGGGTCTGAAGTGTTTTCTGGTTGTTTCTGTGGATCTGAAGTGTGTTTTCTGGTTGTTTCTGTGGGTCTGAAGTGTGTTTTCTGGTTGTTTCTGTGGGTCTGAAGTGTGTTTTCTGGTTGTTTCTGTGGGTCTGAAGTGTGTTTTCTGGTTGTTTCTGTGGGTCTGAAGTGTTTTCTGGTTGTTTCTGTGGGTCTGAAGTGTGTTTTCTGGTTGTTTCTGTGGGTCTGAAGTGTGTTTTCTGGTTGTTTCTGTGGGTCTGAAGTGTTTTCTGGTTGTTTCTGTGGATCTGAAGTGTTTTCTGGTTGTTTCTGTGGGTCTGAAGTGTTTTCTGGTTGTTTCTGTGGGTCTGAAGTGTTTTCTGGTTGTTTCTACGGGTCTGAAGTGTGTTTTCTTGTTGTTTCTGTGGGTCTGAAGTGTTTTCTGGTTGTTTCTGTGGGTCTGAAGTGTTTTCTGGTTGTTTCTGAGGGTCTGAAGTGTGTTTTCTGGTTGTTTCTGTGGATCTGAAGTGTGTTTTCTGGTTGTTTCTGTGGGTCTGAAGTGTGTTTTCTGGTTGTTTCTGTGGGTCTGAAGTGTGTTTTCTGGTTGTTTCTGTGGGTCTGAAGCGTGTTTTCTGGTTGTTTCTGTGGGTCTGAAGTGTGTTTTTTGGTTGTTTCTGTGGGTCTGAAGTGTTTTCTGGTTGTTTCTGTGGGTCTTAAGTGTGTTTTCTGGTTGTTTCTGTGGGTCTGAAGTGTGTTTTCTGGTTGTTTCTGTGGGTCTGAAGTGTTTTCTGGTTGTTTCTGTGGGTCTGAAGTGTGTTTTCTGGTTGTTTCTGTGGGTCTGAAGCGTGTTTTCTGGTTGTTTCTGTGGGTCTGAAGCATGTTTTCTGGTTGTTTCTGTGGGTCTGAAGTGTTTTCTGGTTGTTTCTGTGGGTCTGAAGTGTGTTTTCTGGTTGTTTCTGTGGGTCTGAAGTGTTTTCTGGTTGTTTCTGTGGGTCTGAAGTGTGTTTTCTGGTTGTTTCTGTGGGTCTGAAGTGTGTTTTCTGGTTGTTTCTGTGGGTCTGAAGCGTTTTCTGGTTGTTTCTGTGGGTCTGAAGC
>NC_079219.1:2664429-2671929 GCF_029633865.1 Lampris incognitus | reverse complement strand
TTAAATTAGACTATTGTTTTTGTGTTCATTTTATCTTCAACTTGCTGTGAATAACCTGTGTAAAGATCAATACAAAAGTTTGTTGGATTATGCTCTCTAGCCTAGCTAACGTTGTTTGTGTTGGAGCCTCGTCCAACAGTGGGACATTCAGCTCAATAATATGCCTATGTCCCATCTCGAGACGTATCTCTCAAGACATTTGTCCACCTCTGGACGTTTTGCTCCTAACGGACATTTGGGACATTTTTGGATCGCCTAGCTGAACGAGAAGGTAGGGAAGTGTTCGCAACTAATTAATTAATAATTCTGTTAAAACAAAAATAAAGTAGTAGGCCTAGCTATAGAAAGCTGGGTGTTTCATGAACAATATTATATGTTGTTTTCCTTAGTAATGACGCGATGGGGGATTGAGGTTACTTTGACTGACGTAGCATGTGGTTAAGGTTAGCTAGCCAGGCGGGGTTTGGGGGAACTCAACTGACGTCTGGGTAATGTAATGCCGGGTGCCACAACAATGGATCTTGTACACCAATGTTTATTCTGGGGATAATAGGCGCATGTGTTTGATTATTAGGCTATAGCCTACCTCTTTTGTGAACCTAACCAGGTTTTTACCTGTAATAAAATGTCTCCCACAAACCCGGTCATGACTGGCTTGTTTCCATCCTCCTCCCAGTTCAGCACAAGCGAGTCCTCCTGGCAATGTCACTAACTTTGTAACGTTAGCAGTGCTCTTCGTCCGTTTCACCCTCTGTACCCACACACTTCGCTGGGTAGATTTAGATTTATCTGATGGAAAACGGAAAAAGCCTAAAAACTTGTTTGCCGGGGTACATTTGGCATTACAGCCCCACACACAGCACGATTTCGGCATTTTAGTGCTATCTAACCGTTATGTACGTTAGCTACTAGGCACGACCCAGCTACTAGCATCCACCCGGAAGTCGCTTGGTGCTCTTTGTCTACAAACATTCTGATCTCACGTATAAACCTCCTTTTTGGCCATCCTCTTTGAATTTAACCACTTTAATGTTAATTTAACCACCTTATTTTGAATTCCACTACTTTATTTATTGCGTTCTGATATCGGTCAGACTTAGAAAAGAAATTAAAAAACTGCCACACTGGCAAGCTGACCCGTCCTTTTTAATCGACAGTTTCTCTACCGTCTGCACTCGTTGTCTCAAATGTCAATGGTGCAGCCGAACAACACAGCTGTAAAATGATTGGCTGTTTGTGTGTCACTCACAGCACACGCCATTATCAAGGAATATGATAGGCTATTTATGAGCGGGGGGGAGTACATGTATTCGTCATGTGCTTTCATGGCAGTTTGCGTTTAATACATTTAAGTGAAACTATTGAACATTGTACTGAACATTTTTCTTATTGCTAGTGATGAAGTGTGTATTGCCAGTACACATCACTATCGTTTTATCGCCCAGGCCTGCCTCCACTACACAGATATTAATGGTGGGCTCTTTGTCCTTGTGCACTGCTCTCGTAGTGAACTGTCCCAGGCGCTTGAGTGACCGACCAGGGCCAGCTAGCTTGATCGTCGCATTCTTGAGCTGTCTTTTTGGCTTAAGCGGTCTCAAGGTCTCTGTGCTCATCGTGTTGACGTCACTTCCTGTATCAATTTTAAAGCTAACTGGTGTGCTGCCTATGTTCAGTGCCACAGTCCATGCTTCCTGCCCCTTTTTGCTACTCACTGCACCAAGATAGAAGCACTCCTCAATCCTATCTTCGGTCCTGAGCTCCCTCATGGACTTAGTCTGGCACATCCTAGCCCAGTGAACCCATTTCCCGCACATTTTGCAATCAGAGACCACTGCTGGGCACTGCCGTTAGTCTTTGTGTCACGTTTTCCCCACATCGTCTGCACCTGTCACCTTCGTTGTAGCTAGCCCCTCGCATTGTCCGTTGTCCTCTCGTCACTGCTCCTGTTCTCTCTCCAGTGTCAATCCCTCGTTCTCGTTTCATGCCTGTGAGCCACCTCCTCTACACTGCCTGCCAACCGCTGACCCTCCTGCTGGCTCAACTGTTGTGCAACGTCCCCTGCCTGCGGCACCATCTGCACTGCCATCTCCAGGGTAAGGTCTGTCATGAGCTGCAGCTTTCGGGAGAGTTCCTTGTCTCTCATCCCAACGAGTCTGTCTCTGAAGTGTTCATTTCTGTTAGTGCCGAATTCACAGTTCTCGCTGAGCTTGAACACGGCCCTCACGTGATTCCACACTCTCGCCAGGCCTCTGCGTGCACTGGCAGAAACAAGTTCGCTCATGAATGACGTTGTTTTTGGGCACGAAATATTCATCAGATTTGGTCATAACAGTGTTAAAGTTGTTAGGATCTTCTTCCTCACTGAAAGAGAACAATTTGAGAATGTTCTCAGCCTCGTTGCCCATAGTGTAGATCAAGGTACTGACTTGTACCTCTGGGTCATCTGACGTTAACTTGATAGCTATCCTGAAGCTTACAAACCATTGGAGCTTGAGTCCGCGGTGGTGTAGCGGTCTAAGCATCGGCTTTGTGTCAATGCAGTTGTCCACTGGGGACCGGGGTTTGCGCCCCGGTCTCGCCAGATCCGACTATGGCCAGATTCGATGAAGCAGCAATAATTGGCAACGCTGTCTTCGGGAGGGGGGCGGAGTCGGCTTACGTTCGTCACATGAATGCGTCTCTGTGTGTGTCAGAAAAAGCAGTGGTTCGGCCTGGATTCACCTCGTCACGGAAGTGGCGAGGCGTCTCCTTTGAGACTGCCGGCTGGAGAGATGCGGTTGGCGAATGCATGCAGTACGAGGGTGGGTGTTTGAACTAGAATAGGGAGCGACTGGCCACTAAATTGGGAAAAAAAGGGAAAAATCAGAAATAAATTTATATATATATTAAAAAAAAAACCATTGGCGCTGGTTCAAGTCCCCGTGTTACCTCCGGCTTGGTCGGGTGTCCCTACAGGCACAATTGGTCGTGTCTGCGGGTGGGAAGCCGGATGTGGGTACGTGTCCTGGTTGCTGCATTAGCGCCTCCTCTGGTCGATCGGGGCGCCTGTTCGGGGGGGGGGGGCTGGCAGGAATAGCATGATCCTCCCATGCACTGCGTCCCCCTGGTGAAACTCCTCACTGTCAGGTGAAAAGATGCGGCTGGTGACTCCACATGTATCGCAGTAGGCACGTGGTAGTCTGCAGCCCTCCCTGGACTGGGATAGGGGGTGGAACAGAGATCAGGATGGCTCGGAGGAGTGGGGTAATTGGCCGGATACAATTGGAGAGAAAAAGGGGGAAAAAAATAATACGTTGGCGCCATGCCGGCCAGTCCGCTGGATGCCCACAAATGACAGAATGTGGTGGGTTAAATTTGGGCATTCTGATTTCTAGAGAGTTACTTCTGATACTATGTCATAAAGAGTCGAGAGGTACATGTAAGCTGTATTAGAAACTCATTACTTTATTAACTTGTGGGAACCAACAAATCTGACTGATCTTTTCTTGGTCTTGCTCCAGGTCCGTCACGCAGGCGCACTGTCTGCACCCTTCCCCCAAGTCTCCTTGGTCAACGAGCCTGTCAGTCATCATGACATTCCAGTACCTCGCCACAGTATCAGCGTACAAGCATGCACACAGACCTGCTTGTGTTTTTGTGTACACTGTATGTGCATGTGATTTTGTGTGTGCTGTACTTGTGCATGTTTTGTGTGTGATATACTTACGAAACAACAGCATGCTGGCATTGGAAGCCCCCAGACGGTTCGAGGCGAAGCAGGTGTAGTTGCCAAAATGTTTGTCTGTCACATTGGTGAAGAGCAGCAGCGAGCGCGTCTTCTCGTTTTTGATCCGCAGGGTGTTGTCATTCTCTACTGGCCTGGGTGGGGGAGAAGAGAGTTGGTGGGCATGCAAGAGAGAGAGAAGGTGACAGAGAGAGAGAGATAATTGAATTTTGAATTTGAGAGAGAGAGAGAGAGAGAGAGAGAGAGAGAGAGAGAGAGAGAGAGAGAGAGAGAGAGAGAGCAACAGAGGTAATGCCACAACTTCGCGTCTCTGTGCTCGGCCTAGGTAGGAGGCTTGGCATTCTCCAGAGATCTAAAACACAACACGTGCTCCGCCTCAGTACACAGCTTCTGCCTCACCTCATGCCAATAGTCAAACCGACAAGCCCATAAATTACAGCAACCTCCTGCTGGGGCCCATTATATTCTATTAGCACTTTACCTACGACTGGCAGTCTACCTATTACTTTTCCTGCTTTCTTTCTTGCTTTGTGTGCCAAATCACCTCACCAACTCTCTGTAGTACTTTTTGGAAAACTTGGAAGGAGAGCCAAACTGCATGGTTAACACAGAGGCAAAAGGGCTCCAGCATTAGTAGTCAAAAAGTAGGGCCCTGTGATTTCTGCAATGCAGAAAACACCTGGAGGAATGCAAGGACAGACATACTATAAAAACAGATGTCCAATATAAACACAGAAGTTCGTGAAATTTTGAGATTTGGGAGAGACAAATCTATCACAAAGCTGTTGTGATCGTAATTGGCATTTAAAGTAATTTGCCCTAAGATCGGCAGCACGGTGGCGCAGTGGTTAACACGGTCACCTCACAGCAAGAAGGTTCTGGATTCGAGCCCCGGGGTAGTCCATCCCAGGTCGTCCTCCATGTGGAGTTTACATGTTCTCCCCATGTCTGCGTGGGTTTCCTCCCACAGTCCAAAGACATGTAAGTCAGGTGAATCGGCCGTACTATATTGTCCCTAGGTATGAATGCGTGTGTGTGTGTGTGGGCCCTGTGATGGCCTGGCGGCCTATCCAGGGTGACTTCCCGCCTGCCGCCCAATGACTGCTGGGATAGGCTCCAGCATCCCCGTGACCCTGAGAGCAGGATGAGCAGTTCAGATAATGGATGGATGGATTGTCCTAAGATAACCATCGGTCATCGCTAAGATCACCACTAAGATCACCATCACTCACCACTAAGATCACCACCAAGATCACCACTAAGATCACCATCGCTCAGCCTCGCAGAAACCTTGCTGTGCTTCTGTGTCTTTGTGCACTTGAGTGTGCACATCACAGCTTGCACACGGCAGTAAACAAATGTGGGTCTGTTGTATGGGCTGTATAAAACCAGGATGTCATAGACCCTAATGATGAGCTTGTCAAACTGGGAGGTGGGAACAAAAATTCAGTTTCTTGTTTCATCATGGAGCATAAGAGGCAAACCTCGTGAATCTGATTAGCTATTGTCAAGCAACATCCATCCATCCATCCATTATCCGAACCGCTCATCCTGCTCTCAGGGTCGCGGGGATGCTGGAGCCTATCCCAGAAGTCATCGGGC
Organism: Lampris incognitus; assembly: GCF_029633865.1. NCBI lineage: Eukaryota > Metazoa > Chordata > Actinopteri > Lampriformes > Lampridae > Lampris > Lampris incognitus. The sequence goes on along the minus strand of NC_079219.1, from coordinate 2,666,603 downwards.
GGCAGGCGGGGAGACACCCTGGACAGGCCGCCAGACCATCACAGGGCCCCCCCCCCACACACACACACGCAGGGACAATGTAGTACGGCCGGTTCACCTGACCTACATGTCTTGGGACTGTGGGAGGAAACCGGAGCCCCTGGAGGAAACCCACACAGACACAGGGAGAACATGCAAACTCCACACAGAGGACGACCCGGGACGACCCCCAAGGTTGGACTACCCCGGGACTCGAACCCAGAACCTTCTTGCTGTGAGGCGACCGTGCTAACCACTGTGCCACTGTGCCGCCCATCAAGTGTCAAGTAATATGTTGTTCATATTATCAAAAAAGATCAGCGTTTCTCAACCTCCACAGCTCGGAACCCTGCCTGTAATGCTGGCGGTCTCTCACAGAGCATGCACTGAGTCTAGCAACCATTTGCCGGTGTTACTTCGTGTCTGAATACGCCTTATGAATCATGGCCATTTTGCAGTTGTTTTTCTTATTGTAGCTGATTACACAAACATTCTTAGAATGAATATGGGTAAAAAGACCAAAGCCTGCATGAAAAATAAACGAATCTGAGAAAATTTGGAAAAAGTAGAATGTATTGTCATCGGACCCTAATAAAGCAAAGGGAGACAGATATCTGTTCAGTTATTCAGGAGCTTTTAAGAATTCCTGAGGTCGGGTTAGAGTGGTTATCATGAATATCTTCCGTTTGTTGGATTCGGCATCATCTGGTGGTCACAGCAGTTTGTTTTCTTTCCCCAGTTCGATTTCCATTTGAAACAAACGTGATCTGAATGTGCAGAAGGCGTTCATGTGCAGCTCACAGTTTTCAGTGATGGCAGATTTTGGCATGACACCGGGGGGATAATCCAGCGGTAGCATGCATATTTCAAACTAGGAAGACTGATCATCAGCAACACACAACACGGTGCTATTGAGCAACACATTAAAACACATCAAACAGTTACTGAGACTTGACGACATGTTGGATGATGTTAGCTTAGTGTTTTTGCGCCTACTGCTATCTCTTCTGCATTCGACACAGGTTCCACCTTCTTCTTCCTTCTCTCTTTTTTAATATACTTTATTGATCCCCTTGGGGAAAGTCCTCTCTGCATGTAGCCATCCTAGCTGTGTAGCTAGCAGCAGCGGGCAGCCGCCGTGCAGCGCCCGGGGACCACCTCCAGCTCGTCTCGCCATACCTCGGTCAGGCACACAGTTAGCAGTATTAACCCTCACATGCATGTCTTTTTGACGGCGGGGGAAACCGGAGCACCCGGAGAAAACCCACCACAGACACGGGAAGAACATGCAAACTCCACACAGAGGATGACCCCCAAGGTTGGACAAGCCTGGGGTTCGAACCCAGGACCTTTTTGCTGTGAGGGGACAGCGCTAACCACTGGGCCACCTTGCCGCCAAACAACTTCTTTTTCTTCTTCTTCTTTTTTCTTTCGTGGCAGATGACACACTTCCTGTGTGGTTTATAAATGAGTTTAGATTATTTCTCTCATCTCTTAAAAGAAGGTCCTCCAACAGAACAGCTAGCCAGACAGACTTATGGGGCTATATCTCCTTTATTGTCGTGATTTATGTCCCCGTGGTTTAAGCGTTTTGCTTCTTCTCTGCCCAGTGATGTAGAAATGATTTTTATTTACATATGTACCTTTTGCAGACCCCCCCCATTTCATTTCATTTTATTTAAGTATTCTGTCTACATTTGTCTTGATAATGGAGATATTGTTCTGTTATAAGGCTTATGTTTCCTCTACGAGTCACTGTACGTTTCTTGAATGTGTGTCAATAAAAAAAAAGTGTTGAAAAAAGAACCATTTCCTGTGCGGGCGCCATTACATTTGGATAGCAGAGCGGGCCTGCACCAATGACTAAAAGGCACATACTAGAGAAGATATCACACAACGACAACACACCGAACTGATGCTGCCGATGGGAAAACATATCACATATGGCATTTTATTCCCTCCCCTTTTCTCCCCAGTTGTATCCGGCCAATCACCCCACTCTTCCGAGCCATCCCGGTCTCTGCTCCACCCCCTCTGCTGATCCGGGGAGGGCTGCAGACTACCACATGTCTCCTCCCATACATGTGGAGTCATCAGCTGCTTCTTTTCACCTGACAGTGAGGAGTTTCACCAGGGGGACGTAGCGCGTGGGAGGA
>NC_079219.1:2594429-2659429 GCF_029633865.1 Lampris incognitus | reverse complement strand
GAGGCAGAGAGAGGGAGGCAGAGAGAGGGAGGCAGAGAGAGGGAGGCAGAGAGAGGCAGGCAGAGAGAGGGAGGCAGAGAGAGGGAGGCAGAGAGAGGCAGGCAGAGAGAGGGAGGCAGAGAGAGGGAGGCAGAGAGAGGGAGGCAGAGAGAGGGAGGCAGAGAGAGGGAGGCAGAGAGAGGGGAGATTAAGTGAAAGAGATACATAGATGTAAAGATAGACGTGACACCGAGGGGATGATGGAAAGAGACAGAGAGAACGAGAGAGAAACAAAGGAACAGAGCAACACGAGGGCAGCGGTGAGGTTCAGAGGACCCAGCTGAAAGACGCTGGGTTGGGTATCTGACCTGTGGTGGCCGGGGCTTTTTTTTTTTTTTTACTTGGCTGTTTCATCGCTGGAAGCTGTGTCTGATGTTAGATGTCAGAACGTTCCTCCTTTTCTCCCTCTCCTGCCCTCCCCTAGCGAGACTGGAGACGAGGGCCTGCATCGCTCACCTCTCTCTCCCCCACTCCCGTGGAAGATCATATCTCTTCTCCAGACGGCCCTAAAACATTCCCACAACGGTCCGTAAAATACAGCTCCATCAACCACTTACGGTGTTTTGAAGCCGCCTGACTCCTGACTGCTGGGGGTAGCTCGACTGCACCTGAGAAGAGTTTATAGGCGTATGACTGGAAGGAGGGAGAGGGTCACAGGGTCACACCTGCCTCTGCTGTGAAACCCCTAAAGTCTATTTCCCTAAAGCACTCTGAGTCGGCGGCGTCCATCAACTGGTGGCACCTTGATTCCTCTGCTCCTCTTATCAGCTTCCATTACACTGGGGGGAGAAGGAACAAGCTGGGCTGGCTGTGTGTGTGTGTGTGTGTGTATGTGTGTGTGTGTGTGTGTGTGTGTGTGTGTGTGTGTGTGTGTGTGTGTGTGTGTGTGTGTGTGTGTGTGTATGTATGTATGTGTGTGTGTGTGTGTGTGTGTGTGTGTGTGTGTGTGTGTGTGTGTGTGTGTGTGTGTGTGTGTGTGTGTGTGTGTGCGTGCCAGAAAGATCTCCATCCTCCTGGACAACATGCATAAGGCACACAGAGCTGCCCTCAGCAACCCACTATCCCAACCTCTCAAGAAACAATGGCAAGACCTCCGCTCTGAGGCCCAAGCAAATGTGGAATCTGCAAATGAGTGGTGGATTTTGAAAGCCAACGAAATCCAGGCTCATGCAGACAGGAACGACATGCACAGCTTCTATGACAAAGTTAAAACCATCTATGGCCCCACAAACTGCTCCCTGGCACCCGTTAGGTCTGCTGGTGGAACAACTCTCATCAAGGACCAGGCCCTGTCAGTGGAGCGATGGGCCGAGCATTTTAACACCCTGCGCAACCAGCCCACCCCAATGGACTCAACTGTACTGGCAGAGCTCCCTGAACAGCCTACCTTGCAAGACCTAGACCTCCCACCACCCTTCAAAGAAATCCTACAGGCAGTCAAGACCCGGAAAAACAGCAAAACCCCTGGACCTGATAATATTCCAGCTGAAATCCTCAAGGAAGGGGGCTACCTCTGTACAAGGACACTGTATCTCTACATCCTTGAGGTGTGGAGTCGCGAGTGCCAACATTGTGACCATTTATAAAAACAAAGGAGACAAATCCACCTGCTCCAACAGTAGGGGTATTTCATTACTGGCCATTGCCGGAAAGGTTCTAGCCAAGATCATGCCCTGCAGAGTAACACTCGCAATAGCCAAACGGGTCATACCAGAGTCACAACGCGGCTTCCGAAAGGATAGAGGGACCGTGGACATGATCTTTGTCACACGCCAGCTCCAGGAGAAATGCCGGGAACAGCACAAGGACTTATTCATAGACCTCTCAAAGGCATTTGATACAGTCAACAGGGCCCTGCTGTGGCAAGTCCTGAAGACATTTGGATGTCCACCCAAGTTTCTCACCATCCTTGGACAGTTTCACTCAGGAATGGTGGCCAAAGTGGTAGTGAGGAACCACAGTTCTGAGCCCTTTGGTGTGCAGACTGGAGTCAGACAAGGCTGTGTGCTAGCTAGCTAGCCCCAGTCCTGTTCAATATCGTCTTAGTCTCTGTTACAACACCGTTACAAAGGATGTTGGAGAAGCAGGCTGGAGTTACCATTGACTTCAGGCTCGATGGAAACCTATTCAACATCAGGAGGCTTCAGGCAACCACCAAGTTGACCTCTGAGACCATTATTGAGCTACAGTAAGCCGACGACTGTGCCCTGGTAGCCCACACACCAGAAGCTCTACAAAACACTCTGTCGGCAGTTGTAACTGCATACAGGAGAATGGGACTGATTATTAACACCCAAAAGACAGAGGTAATCTGTCAGATGACTGCCGGCCTCCCAAGCCACCCAACAACCTTCACAGTAGAAGGGCAGCAGCTGGCCACTGTTCCTGCCTTCAAATATCTGGGAAGCATGCTATCTGACACCTGCACAATGGATGATGAGATCCAGCACCGCCTCAAACGAGCCTCAACATCTTCTGGTTATCTCAGGAGAAAGGTTTTCCAGAACAGCAACCTCAGTCTCCACACCAAAGTGCTTGTTTACAGAGCAGTGTGCATCTCCACACTACTCTATGGATGTGAGGCATGGACCATCTACAGCCACCATCTCAGAAGCCTGGAGGCCTTCCATGTGAGACGTCTCCACAGGATCCTGGGCATTACTTGGGAGGACAGAGTGCCACACACAGAGGTGTTGGAGTGGGCAGGCAGCTGCAGTGTGGAGTCTACCCTAAACCACAATCAACTCAGGTGGCTTGGGCGTGTCATTCACATGCCCAGCCAACGACTCCCACGTTAAGTCCTCTACAGACAACTACGCCTTGGTCAACACACTGCTGGTGGGCAGAAGAAGTGGTTCAAAGACCAAATGAAGACCATGCTGAGAAGATGCCAGATCAACCCCTCTTCTCTGGAGGAACTTGCCTCCTGCCACACCATCTGGTGCTCTCCTGTCTCACAGGGAGTGAAGTACATGGAAAACCAGCACACACAACACTGTGTAGCAAAGTGTGTGAAGAGGCATGCTCCCAAAGCTACCCCTGCCCCCCCCCCCCCAACACCACTTTTACATGCCCGGTCTGCAACCGCAACTGTGCATCCAGGATCGGACTATTCAGCCACCGAAGGACTCACAAATAGGAGAAGATGGTCATCATCAGATATGATGGACAACCAGCAAGCGTGTGTGTGTGTGTGTGTGTGTTTGGGGCAGCATGGCTTAGGAGGTAGAGTGGGTCGTCTAGTAATTGGAAGGTCGCTGGTTCGATCTCCAGCTCCCCCAGAGAGTGCGTCGAAGTGTGCTTGAGCAAGACACCAAACCCCCCTAAGTGCTCCGGATGAGCATGCTGGTGCCTTGCATGGCAGCCTTCATCAGGGTGTGAATGTGTGTGTGAATGGTGAATAGGAGTCATACATTGTAAAGTGCTTTGAGTGGTCGGTGGACTAGAACAGCGCTGCATAAATGGAGTCAATTTACCATTTGTAGGACAATGCATACACACTACATTTGCATTTATCTCTGCGTGTTCACTGAATGCACCCTGTCTGTGTAGGTTTCAACAGATGGGGTGTCAGATGATAAAAACCTGATGTGTGCACATCTGCTTGTGTGTGTGTGTGTGCATGTGTGTGTGTGTGTGTGTGTGTGTGTGTGTTTAAGACTAAATGGAACAGAACAGTGTTGGCATCTCTGAGCAGGTCCCATGATGGATGCATCAGTGGGTGAATGGGGTGCAGCAGATTGTACGATGAAGCGAGATGACAGCAGCTCCGGGCGGCGCTTTGTCTGTCCATCTGCCAAGTGTTGGGGAGGTGCTAACTGAGGAGGCCTGGAAGGGGTGGCTGACAGGTCAGCTTCTAACCCCTGGAGTGGTGTATACCTTATCCCAGACACCCCCCCTACCTACATTACCCTCATCCACCTCCACCTGTCCCCACTTCTCTCTCTCTCTCTCTCTCTCTCTCTCTCTCTCCCTCTCTCTCTCTCTCTCTCTCTCTCTCTCTCTCTCTCTCTCTCTCTCTCTCTCTCTCTCTCTCTCTGGGTAACTGTGGACAGATGGCTGGCAGCTCCTTGCCATTTCTTCGGGCTCCTCCATCCCGCATGTCTGTTTCCTCGGGTCCCCTGCAACCAGTAGCTCAGCTGCAGAGACTCCCACTGAATAGCAATGCAGCCTTTATCTGTCTGCCATCCAGGGGTTACCGGGGGAGGGAGAGAGGCAGTGGGGAGGTGGGTGGAGGTTACCGCTGACAGGGGAGAAATGCTGTCGGCTTGCAAGTGAGGACAACAGCACAGGGGTGCGAGACAAGTGTTGTGGCTCTGTGCAAATGTGTGTGTGTGTGTGTGTGTGTGTGTGTGTGTGTGTGTGTGTGTGTGTGTGTGTGTGTGTGTGTGTGTGTGTGTGTGTGTGTGTGTGTGTACTTTCCAGTATTTGTCTTCTTTCTCTCTGATCTCTCTGATATATTTGTTTGTGTATGCACTGGTAGGAGTGTGTCCGCTGGGCTTGCCCCTGCTTCAGGCGAGGGACAGGTGTGCAGACAGTAGCAATGCAGGAAGGACACTGCATGCTCAGAAAGCCAAGCCGGGGCCCCGTTACTGAGAGCCAACCCGGGGCCATGCAAACCACAGCTGGGGAAGGAGCAGGGCCTCCGAGCGGGTCGGCAGCTGCTGCGAGTCCAGCAGGCGGGCAGTGTGTTGCTGTGAGTAAAGCTACGAATGTGTCTGCCGGGGTTTATTAGGTTCATTAGCCTGGCAGTATCAGCACACTGTGCCTGGTCGCTGTTCACACTGACCTATTTACTGCCTCTTGTCTTCTCCGTAAGCATGGCGTCCCTTGTTGCAGCTGTGCAACAACAGAAAGTCCACTGACACCGTCACACAGAAAGGAAGACTGGTCTGACTGTAACAAGGCTGAGCTGCTTGTTCTGATGTAGTGCTGACCACACAGCGCGAGTGCTGTGTTGGCGACGAATGGAAAAACCTCCTGCCTTTCATTCTGCTCCGTCTGTCTTTTGAAAACACAACCCAGTAATCCTCTTCTTCTTCTTCTTCTCTCAGCTTGTTCCCTGTTCCTCAGGGGTCGCCACAGCGGCTTGTATTGTGTCCATCGGTACCCTGTCAGGGCACAGCACCGATGGTGGCCGTTGTTTACCCGGGCCTTGACCGATCCGGTATGGAGCCTGGACTGATCCGGTATGGAGCCTGGACCGATCCGGTATGGAGCCTGGACCGATCCGGTATGGAGCCTGGACCGATCCGGTATGGAGCCTGGACCGATCCGGTATGGAGCCTGGACTGATCCGGTATGGTTTTGTCAATCCGCATACTGACTTGGCAAACCTTTATGCCGGACGCCCTTCCTGACAGAACCACTGACGCCGTGGGCGGAGGCAGAGGTACAGCGCTGGATGGCGTCCCAGTGTTCATGGCCTGTCGCCATCTGATACATGCACACATCCCTGCAGGTCGGTGCTCGTCCAGCAATGTAAAGAATAGAACACTAACGTGTATGTTGAAATGTTGGAGCACTTACACAGCCGCACCACCCCCACCCCCATCCACTGACCACCCCCCATCCACTGACCACACCCCATCCACTGACCACACCCCATCCACTGACCAGCCCCCATCCACTGACCACCCCCCATCCACTGACCACCCCCTATCCACTTACCACACCCCATCCACTGACCACCCCCCATCCACTGACCACACCCCATCCACTGACCACATCCCGTCCACTGACCACCCCCCGTCCACTGACCACACCCTGTCCACTGACCACCCCCATCCACTGACCACCCCCCGTCCACTGACCACACCCCATCCACTGACCACCCCCATCCACTGACGACCCCCCGTCCACTGACCACACCCCGTCCACTGACCACACCCGTTCCACTGACCACCCCCATCCACTGACCACCCCCCATCCACTGACCACCCCCTGTCCACTGACCACCCCCCGTCCACTGACCACCCCCTTTCCACTGACCACCCCCCGTCCACTGACCACACCCCATCCACTGACCAGCCCCCATCCACTGACCACCCCATCCACTGACCACCCCCTGTCCACTGACCACCCCCTGTCCACTGACCACACCCCATCCACTGACCACCCCCCATCCACTGACCACCCCCTGTCCACTGACCACACCCCATCCACTGACCACCCCCCATCCACTGACCACCCCCCGTCCACTGACCACACCCCATCCACTGACCAGCTCCCATCCACCCCCCATCCACTGACCACCCCCCATCCACTGACCACATCCCGTCCACTGACCACCCCCCGTCCACTGACCACACCCCGTCCACTGACCACACCCCATCCACTGACCACCCCCATCCACTGACCACCCCCCATCCACTGACCACACCCCATCCACTGACCACCCCCTGTCCACTGACCACACCCCGTCCACTGACCACCCCCCGTCCACTGACCACACCCCGTCCACTGACCACACCCCATCCACTGACCACCCCCCGTCCACTGACCACACCCCATCCACTTACCACCCCCCGTCCACTGACCACACCCCATCCACTGACCACCCCCCATCCACTGACCACCCCCCATCCACTGACCAGCCCCCATCCACTGACCACCCCCCATCCACTGACCACCCCCCATCCACTTACCACACCCCATCCACTGACCAGCCTCCATCCACTGACCACCCCGTCCATTGACCATACCCCATCCACCCCCCATCCACTGACCACACCCCATCCTCCACTGACCACACCCCTTCCACTGACCACACCCCATCCACTGACCACCCCCCGTCCACTGACCACACCCCATCCACTGACCACCCCCGTCCACTGACCACCCCCTGTCCACTGACCACACCCCATCCACTGACCACACCCCATCCACTGACCACCCCCCATCCACTGACCACCCCCCATCCACTGACCAGCCCCCATCCACTGACCATCCCCCATCCACTTACCACACCCCATCCACTGACAAGCCCCCATCCACTGACCACCCCCTGTCCACTGACCACACCCCATCCACCCCCCATCCACTGACCACCCCCTGTCCACTGACCACCCCCCGTCCACTGACCACCCCCTTTCCACTGACCACCCCCTGTCCACTGACCACACCCCATCCACTGACCAGCCCCCATCCACTGACCACCCCATCCACTGACCACCCCCTGTCCACTGACCACCCCCTGTCCACTGACCACACCCCATCCACTGACCACCCCCCATCCACTGACCACCCCCTGTCCACTGACCACCCCCCGTCCACTGACCACACCCCATCCACTGACCAGCTGCTCACCTCCAAGACATGTCCACACTGTACACACTCACTTCTCTCTACACGAGTAGACACTAGACTATGTTTTGCTCAAGAATACAGTGTCCGGGTAGTGTGGCGGTCTATTCCGTTGCCTACCAACACGGGGATCGCCGGTTCGAATCCCTGTGTTACCTCCGGCTTGGTCGGGCGTCCCTACAGACACAATTGGACGTGTCTGCGTGAGGGAAGCCGGATGTGGGTATGTGTCCTGGTCGCTGCCCTAGCGCCTCCTCTGGACGGTTGGGGCGCTTGTTTGGGGGGGGAGGGGGAACTGGGGGGAATAGCGTGATCCTTCCACGCGCTACATCCCCCTGGTGAAACTCCTCACTGTCAGGTGAAAAGAAGCGGCTGGTGACTCCACATGTATGGGAGGAGGCATGTGGTAGTCTGCAGCCCTCCCCGGATCAGGAGAGGGGGTGGAGCAGAGACCGGGATGGCTCGGAAGAGTGGGGTATTGGCCGGGTACAATTGGGGAGAAAAAGGGGGGAAAAGCCAGAAAAAAAGAAAAGAAAAAAAAAGAATACAGTAACATAGACTATATCTAACCTGTCAGCTGCCGGTGTGAAGACTGTCACAACCCTTTATAATCCATTTTCCAAACCGGGCAAAAAGTTAGAAATTTAACGAAACCATCTTTTCTGGGTTTAACTGAGCTCAGCAGCAGAGAAAATCAATACCACAAGATAAAATCAATACCACAAGATAAAATCAATATCATAAGATAAAATCAATACCAGAAGAGAAAATCAATACCACAAGAGAAAATCAATGCCAGAAGAGAAAATCAATACCAGAAGAGAAAATCAATACCAGAAGAGAAAATCAATACCAGAAGAGAAAATCAATACCACAAGAGAAATTCGATACCATAACATAAAATCGGTACCATAAGATGAATCAATACCATAGCATAAAATCAATACCACAAGAGAAAATCAACATTATAATAAAAATCAATACCATAAGATAAATCAATACCATAAGATAAAATCAATACCATAACATAAAATCAATATCACAAGAGAAAATCAATGCCATAGCATAAAATCAATACCACAAGAGAAAATCAACATCATAATATAAATCAATACCATAATATAAATCAATATCATAATATAAATCAATACCATAAGATAAATCAATACCACAAGAGAAAATCAATACCACAAGAGAAAATCAACATTATAATATAAATCAATACCATAAGATAAATCAATACCATAAGATAAAATCAATACCACAAGAGAAAATCAATACCATAACATAAAATCAATACCACAAGAGAAAATCAGCATTATAATATAAATCAATAGCATAAGATAAATCAATACCATAACATAAAATCAATACCACAAGAGAAAATCAGCATTATAATATAAATCAATACCATAAGATAAATCAATACCACAAGAGAAAATCAGCATTATAAGATAAATCAATACCACAAGATAAAGTCAATATCGGGGGGATACATGTGACCTGAACATGTACCGAAGTGACAACAGAGTCAGAGAGTGTGAGAAGTTGTGCGACTGGCCGTCCTTACAATCAGTATGCTAAAGTACACTCAGCAACAAGGTCATTGTGCCACAGCCCTGTGATATATTCAACACATGGCAATTAACACGCCAGGCTAACGGTCAAACACACCCTCCGTCACCTTGAGATAAATGTGACACCACCAGGCTGACGAACCCTACACCCCGCTGCCCCGCCATGAAGTTATTAGACGGCAACAAACGGTTAAACGACCTCCTTCATCACGCCGTCCCCGGTGACAGCGGGGGGGGGGGGGGGGGGTAAACGCTATGTGGAAATGAAACGAATTTGACTTCATTTATCAAGGCTTTTATTACGGCCACCGTGCACAAGTTCAAATCCCACATGATGATGATGGAAGCTATAAATAACTGATGTAATGATAAACATGGCTATTAGCGTCATTTGGCATCCAAACGTCGGTGACGGGGGAGGATGAAGACAGATGCTGACAATTACAGCTGACGTGTGTGTGTGTGTGTGTGTGTGTGTGTGTGTGTGTTGGGGGGTAATTAAGCATAATGTGTGAGCATTCGGGACAAAACACTGGGACATAAGCAAAAATATGAGTGTATCTGAGACAGGGAGAGACGATGGACGTGTCTAGAGATGAGGGGACACAGGCGGGGGATGAGAACCGGCCTGAGACGGAACGCATGAAAAGCCTTTAGGTGGGGGGTGAGACAAAGGACAAGACCTTGAGAGACAGACAGGCTCAGGGATGAAGCCAGACAGGCCAGTAGAGGTGGAAGGGGATGTGTGGCTCTTGTGGGTGAGTACATGAACCCGGACGGGGCGGCTTACATTTCTGGTCCTTCCAGGTGACGGTGGGCTCCGGCCGCCCCACAGCCAAGCAGAACAGGTTGACGTTCTCGCCCTCGTTCACCGACACGTCTCTGGAGATGTTGACGATCCTGGCCGGCACTGCAAACAAGATGCCGCTGTTAGACGTGACCTTATTAGAACCCCCTTATTAGAACCCCCTTATTAGAACCCCCTTATTTATTTCATGAATTACTGATGAGGCGCATCCTGCACTGCACTGTCTATATGAGGACACACACCCCTGCACCACAGACTGACACACAGACACACAGACACACAGACATCCTGCTGCACTGTCTATATGAGGACACACACCCCTGCACCACAGACTGACACACAGACACACAGACACACAGACATCCTGCACTGCACTGTCTATATGAGGACACACACCCCTGCACCACAGACTGACACACAGACACACAGACACACAGACACACAGACATCCTGCTGCACTGTCTATATGAGGACACACACCCCTGCACCACGGACTGACACACAGACACACAGACCTCCAGCCAGCCTGCTGCACTGTCTATATGAGGACACACACCCCTGCACCACAGACTGACACACAGACACACAGACACACAGACACACAGACATCCTGCTGCACTGTCTATATGAGGACACACACCCCTGCACCACGGACTGACACACAGACACACAGACCTCCAGCCAGCCTGCTGCACTGTCTATATGAGGACACACACCCCTGCACCACAGACTGACACACAGACACACAGACACACAGACACACAGACATCCTGCTGCACTGTCTATATGAGGACACACACCCCTGCACCACAGACTGACACACAGACACACAGACACACAGACATCCTGCACTGCACTGTCTATATGAGGACACACACCCCTGCACCACAGACTGACACACAGACACACAGACACACAGACATCCTGCTGCACTGTCTATATGAGGACACACACCCCTGCACCACAGACTGACACACAGACACACAGACACACAGACACACAGACACACAGACATCCTGCACTGCACTGTCTATAAGAGGACACACACCCCTGTACCACAGACTGACACACAGACACACAGACACACAGACATCCTGCTGCACTGTCTATATGAGGACACACACCCCTGCACCACAGACTGACACACAGACACACAGACACACAGACACACAGACCTCCTGCCAGCCTGCTGCACTGTCTATATGAGGACACACACCCCTGCACCACAGACTGACACACAGACACACAGACACACAGACACACAGACATCCTGCACTGCACTGTCTATATGAGGACACACACCCCTGCACCACAGACTGACACACAGACACACAGACACACAGACATCCTGCACTGCACTGTCTATATGAGGACACACACCCCTGCACCACAGACTGACACACAGACACACAGACACACAGACATCCTGCTGCACTGTCTATATGAGGACACACACCCCTGCACCACAGACTGACACACAGACACACAGACACACAGACATCCTGCTGCACTGTCTATATGAGGACACACACCCCTGCACCACAGACTGACACACAGACACACAGACACACAGACACACAGACACACAGACACACAGACATCCTGCTGCACTGTCTATAAGAGGACACACACCCCTGCACCACAGACTGACACACAGACACACAGACACACAGACATCCTGCTGCACTGTCTATAAGAGGACACACACCCCTGCACCACAGACTGACACACAGACACACAGACACACAGACATCCTGCACTGCACTGTCTATATGAGGACACACACCCCTGCACCACAGACTGACACACAGACACACAGACACACAGACACACAGACATCCTGCTGCACTGTCTATATGAGGACACACACCCCTGCACCACAGACTGACACACAGACACACAGACACACAGACACACAGACCTCCTGCCAGCCTGCTGCACTGTCTATATGAGGACACACACCCCTGCACCACAGACTGACACACAGACACACAGACACACAGACATCCTGCTGCACTGTCTATATGAGGACACACACCCCTGCACCACAGACTGACACACAGACACACAGACACACAGACACACAGACCTCCTGCCAGCCTGCTGCACTGTCTATAAGAGGACACACACCCCTGCACCACAGACTGACACACAGACACACAGACCTCCTGCCAGCCTGCTGCACTGTCTATATGAGGACACACAGACACACAGACACACAGACATCCTGCTGCACTGTCTATAAGAGGACACACACCCCTGCACCACAGACTGACACACAGACACACAGACACACAGACAGAGACACACAGAGAGACAGACACAGACAGACAGACAGACAGACAGACAGACAGACAGACAGACAGACAGACAGACAGACAGACAGACAGACAGATAGATAGATAGATAGATAGATAGATAGATAGATAGATAGATAGATAGATAGATAGATAGATAGATAGATAGATAGATAGATAGATAGATAGATAGATAGATAGATAGATAGACAGACACACACACAGAAAGTCAGACAGATAGACACAGACAGACAGATAGACACAGACAGATAGCTAGACAGACACAAACAGACAGACAGACAGACAGACACAGAGACAGACAGACAGACAGAAAGATAGACAGACAGACAGACAGACAGACAGACAGACAGACAGCGAGACAGACACAGACAGAGAGACAGACAGAAAGTCAGGCAGACAGGTAGACAAACAGTGAGACAGACAGACAGACAGACAGACAGACAGACAGACAGACAGACAGACAGACAGGTAGACAAACAGTGAGACAGACAGACAGACAGACATAGACAGAAAGACAGACAGTCAGACAGAGACACAGACAGATAGAAACAGTCAAGACAGACAGGCAGGCAGATAGACAGGCAGACAGAAACAGACAGACAGATTGAAAGACAGACAGGCAAACAGTCAGACAGACAGAAACAGACAGTCAGATAGACAGACAGACAGACACAGAGAGACAGAGAGACAGTCAGATTGACAGACAAAGAAACAGAGACAGTCAGATAGTCAGACAGATAGTCAGACAGATAGTCAGACAGATAGTCAGACAGATAGTCAGACAGATAGTCAGACAGACAGACAGACAGACAGACAGACAGACAGACAGACAGACAGGTAGACAAACAGTGAGACAGACAGACAGACAGACATAGACAGAAAGACAGACAGTCAGACAGAGACACAGACAGATAGAAACAGTCAAGACAGACAGGCAGGCAGATAGACAGGCAGACAGAAACAGACAGACAGATTGAAAGACAGACAGGCAAACAGTCAGACAGACAGAAACAGACAGTCAGATAGACAGACAGACAGACACAGAGAGACAGAGAGACAGTCAGATTGACAGACAAAGAAACAGAGACAGTCAGATAGTCAGACAGATAGTCAGACAGACAGACAGACAGACAGACAGACAGACAGACAGACAGACAGACAGTCTGTTGATTAAGGCTCTGTGCTTGAGGCCACAACATGCCTGACATTAAGTTAAGACGAAGCCCATGTTACTGGGTGGGTATGCAAGGCATGGGTGTAGCAACACCTCCCTGCCTCTGACATCCACCTAATGTGAGTTTCTTACCTCAGAAAAACAGGAAACACCCAGCAACAGAAGTCATGTGAGGTTTGCTGGCTGTTGGAAAGGGAATGACCAGCACCAAACACGGTTTTGTTCTAAATCCCCACAGCAGGGGAGCACTACGCATGTACTTGGTTTGATAACAAGAGACCCCTCGAATTTAAATGGCCCATTATCATTGTTTTTAATGAGCTTGGCCATGACACCGCCTCTCTGCAAAACAGACACGAAGAGCCCGTTTTTCACCATCTTGCTGAAGTGGAATATTTGCAGCGATAAAACAGAGATGGGAGCAAGGCTGCCCGTGCCTGATGCACACTGACTTGGGGGTGTAATTATTTTGTGTGATATTGCACTAAGGCTGAGATTGGGGGCGACTTGGAATCAAATGCATATGGTCATCAGGGGCTTTTTATTTGGCAGCAGCGACATGTGAAAAAAAAAGTGTTTTATGAGAGGTTGGACCAGATTCACACTGTGAGCCAGGCCTTTGCAGGCCGCTGCTGCCGTTCCAACATAGTATGTCTGATTTATCCACTCAGTGTTTCACTTTCACTCATCTAGTTTTGTATTCCTGTAATATCTACACATATTACTGTAATATCTACTCATATTACTTTAATATCTACTCATATTACTGTAATTATCTGCACATATTACTGTAATATCTACACATTATACTGTAATTATCTACACATATTACTTTAATATCTACTCATATTACTGTAATATCTACACATATTACTGTAATTATCTACTCAGATTACTTTAATATCTACTCATATTACTGTAATACCTACACATATTACTGTAATATCTACTCGAATTACTTTAATATCTACTCATATTACTGTAATTATCTGCACATATTACTGTAATATTTACACATATTAGTGTAATATCTACTCGAATTACTTTAATATCTACTCATATTACTGTAATTATCTGCACATATTACTGTAATATTTACACATATGAGTGTAATATCTACTCATATTACTGTAATTATCTACACATATTACTTTAATATCTACTCATATTACTGTAATGTCTACACATATTACTGTAATATCTACTCATATTACTTTAATATCTACTCTTATTACTGTAATATCTACACATATTACTGTAATAGCTACACGTTACTATAGTTATAATAATCTTATTTATAAAGCACCTTTCTAAAACAATGTTACAAAGTGCTTCACAAAAAAAAAGAAAAAGAAAAGAAGATAAAACCAGACAAGGCAGGAATAAGAGTAGGATCAAATAAGAGTAAAAATAAAAACAGTAAAAATAAAAACAAATATCAAACATTTGTAAAAGCTTTCATAAGTTTTAAGACGAGATTTGAAAGGAGCTTAAGACTTACTTTGTCTTGGCTCAGCAGGAAGAGCATTACTGTAATATCTACTCATATTACTATACTATCTACTCATATCACTGTACTATGTACTCAAATTACTGTAATATATACACATATTACTGTAATATCTACTCATATTACTGTAATATCTAGAGAAATTACTGTAATATCTACTCACATTACTGTAATATCTACACATATTACTGTAATATCTACTTATATTACTGGAATATCTACACACAGGGCACAATATACATAACAACTGACAACTATAGGAGGAGAAGGTCTGTAATCCATCAGGGAGGCAGGCAGTTGAGCAGCCATATGTCACATTACTAAGTCAAAATCTCGTTCACATCACTGTACTGATCTCTCTCTCTTACACACACACACACACACACACACACACACACACACACACACACACACACACACACACACAACGAGAACATTTTGAAAACATCTACTACTACTACTACTGCTACTACTACTACTACTACTACCACTACTGCTTCTACTACTACTACTGCTTCTAGTACTGCTTCTACTACTACTACTACTACTTCTACTACTTTTGGCTGCTCCCGTTAGGGGGCGCCACAGCGGATCATCTGTTTCCATCTCTTCCTGTCCTCTGCATCTTCCTCTGTCACACCAGCCACCTGCATGTCCTCCCTCACCACATCCATAAACCTCCTCTTTGGCCTTCCTCTTCTCCTCTTCCCTGGCAGCTCCATATTCAGCATCCTTCTCCCAGTATACCCAGCATCTCTCCTCCACACATGTCCAAACCATCTCAATCTTGTCTCTCTTGCTTTGTCTCCAAACCGTCCAACCTGAGCTGTCCCTCTAATATACTCGTTCCTAATCCTGTCCTTCTTCATCACTCCCCATGAAAATCTTACCATCTTCAACATTCTGATTTTGAACATTTTAGTAACATCTCATGTTATCAAAAGTGGGACCACACATCATCCAAAGCGTAGGTTTTCAAAGTTGTCGACTAATAATACAAGGTGTCTAATTCCAATTAATGGTTCATCTAGTGGTAGCTCTAAAGTTCTGCCCACTACTGGTCACTTCTACAAGACGCTTAAATGTGGTTTCATAGATATCGGATCACTGTCTACGAAAGACTTACTGATAAATGATCTGACTCTTGAACATGGTTATGTGAAACATGGCTGAAACCAAATGTTTTCCTTCCCCTAAATGAAGCTTCCCACCTGACTATACTTTGTCCATGTAGCTCGGGCAAATAAACAAGGTGGGGGTGTTGTCTTGATATATAAATCTATTTTCAATCTGATTTCTAGACTCGAATCTAAATTCCAATCTTATTCTAAGTCCATCTCCCTCAGCCACCAGTAGACTCGGCTCAGTCCAGATTGTGATACTCCACCGACCTCCTGGCTCTTACTCACCATTTCTTGAAGAATTTGGAGAACTGGTCTCAGGTCTTGTTACTCCTCTGATGAGATTCTAATTCTTGGTGATTTCAATATTCATATGAATAAGGGGCAGCACGGTGGTGCAGTGGTTAGCACGGTGGCCTCACAGCAAGAAGGTCCTGGGTTCGAGCCCCAGGGTAGTCCAACCTTGGGGGTCGTCCCAGGTCGTCCTCTGTGTGGAGTTTGCATGTTCTCCCTGTGTCTGCGTGGGTTTCCTCCCACAGTCCCAAAGACATGTAGGTCAGGTGACTCAGCTGTACTAAATTGTCCCTCGGTGTGTGTGTGTGTGTGTGTGTGTGTGTGGGGGGGGGGCTGTGATGGCCTCGCGGCCTGTCCAGGGTGTCTCCCCGCCTGCCGCCCAGTGACTGCTGAGATAGGCTCCAGCATCCCCGCGACCCGGAGAGCAGGATAAGCGGTTCGGATAATGGATGGCTGGCTCTGAATAAGGCTGCTGATCCTCTAAGTAAAGCCTTTCTGGCACTAGTTGATACTTTTGGATTTGCTCAGTTTGTTCAAGAGTCGACTCACTGCAGTGGTAACACCCTTGAGTTGGTTTTCTCTAAAGGGATAGCTGTTTCTGATTTGAATGTCTTGCCAACCACATCTGCTGTGTCTGATCATTTTGTCATTAAATCTGAAGCTTTATTGGCCTGTCCAGTTAATGCCGGCACAGACGTAATTGCCACTCACCACATTGGTCCCTCCACTGTAGCTGCATTTGGCCAGCAGCTGCCTGAAGTCTTGGCTCCTTTCACTGTAGAGACTGACTCTGTTGAAAATTGCATTAGTGCCCTCTCTAGTCTTCTCGATTCAGTTGCACCTCTCACTACCACAGCTAGGTGACTAAATAGGCCTACACTCTGGTTTAACATCAAGACACACGCTCTTAAGTGGGCCTGCAGGAGACTTGAACATAAATGGCGAAAATCAAAATTATCTATCTTGGCATGAGTGTTTATCGAAATACAAGTGTGCTTTAGCTGCTGTGAAAGGAGCACATCGCTCTCGCTTAATCAAACATTATTCCAGATTCCTCTTTGACACTGTAGCTAAATTTGTCTTTATGCACTCACGGCTCTCAGTAAGGACAATAACATTATCATCCTTCCAGCAGACAAAGGCAGATGCACTGTTGTATTAAACCAGACAGACTATCATGAGAAAGTTATGAAGTTACTTAGCGACATCAGTACTTGCGCCTGAAACGAGATCCAGGCAGCGGCTACAACAAAAGGGAGATAGTCTGAAGCTGTTAGAACAGGACAAGGCTACTGACAGAATTTTGTACCATAGATTACACCCAGGGGAAGCGACGCCTAGTCTGTATGGCTCACCTAAGATACATAAACAGGATGTGCCATTACAGCCCACAGAGAGGCAAGATTGAGATGGTTTGGACATGTGTGGAGGAGAGATGCTGGGTATACAGGGAGAAGGATGCTGAATATGGAGCTGCCAGGGAAGAGGAGAAGAAGAAGACCAAAGAGGAGGTTTATGGATGTGGTGAGGGAGGACATGCAGGTGGCTGGTGTGACAGAGGAAGATGCAGAGGACAGGAAGAGATGGAAACGGATGATCCACTGTGGCGCCCCCTAATGTGAGCAGCTGAAAGTAGTAGTAGTAGTAGTAGTAGTAGTAGTAGTAGTTAGTATGATTAACTCAGTGACCTATAGCATCTCTAAGGTTCTGGCACCTATTCTTAACCCGTTGGTAGGCAGTAATGAACATCACATTCAGAACACTACGGATGATGTGGATAAAGTGAGGGACATCATTATGGAGGAGGATGAAACAATGGTCTCTTATTATGTTACATCTCTCTTCACGTGCGTTCTTGTTGATGTAGCAGTGGAGCTAGTCCATATGAAATTACAAAACGACCCCACCCTTAGAAATAGGACCACCATTAACACTGACCAAGTGAGTCTGCTCCTGAAGCTGTGTCTTCAGTCCATGTACTTCATATACGGGGGGCAGTACTATAGGCAGAAGCATGGGTGTGCTATGGGTTCCCCAGTCTCACCTGTAGTAACCAACTTGTACATGGAGGCAGTGGAAAAGAGGCTCTGAGGACCTATCCAGGGACACCATCTAGCCATTGGTTTAGATTTGTGGACGACACCTGGGTTAAAATTAAATCTCAGGATGTACCACATTTCACTGACCACATTAACTCTGTGGACACCGGGGGTCCGCGGTGGTGTAGCGGTCTAAGCATCGGCTTTGTGTCGATGCAGTTGCCCACTGGGGACCGGGGTTCGCGCCCCGGTCTCGTCAGATCCGACTATGGCCGGACTCAATGAAGCAGCAATAATTGGAAATGCTGTCTTTGGGAGGGGACGGAGTTGGCTTGTGTTCGTCACATGAATGCGTCTCTGTGTGTGTGGGAAAAAGCAGTGGTTCGGCCTGGATTCACCTTGTCCCGAAAATGGCGAGGCGTCTCCTTCGAGACTACCGGCCGGAGAGACGCAGTTGGCAAACGCATGCAGTACGAGGGTGGGTGTTTGAACTAGAATAGGGAGCGATTGGCCACTAAATTGGGAGAAAAAGGGAAAAATCAGAAAAAAAGAAAAAAAAAACTCTGTGGACACCACATCAAGTTCACCAGGGAGGGGTGAAAGAATGACAGGTTAGCCTTCTTAGATTGTGAAGTTGGAGTTGGTGATGGGGGACATTTGATTGTTGATGTTTACCATAAACCAACACATACCGATCAGTACTTAAGGTTTGACTCTCATCATCCACTGGAGCACAAACTAGGAGTCATGCTGTACCACCGAGCTGACAACGTCCCCACCGACACAGCAGCTGGAGAAGGGGCGAAATCCCACATTAAACAGGCCCTGGTGGCTGCCCTGGTGGCCGCCCTGGTGGCCGCGTGGAATAAACCTCCGTTCTTGCAGTCCGCTCGACATTCATTAGACCACCCTTACCCGAGGGATAGTGGGTGTAGATCGGTGTAGTTTTCGGGGACTCGTCGTTCTCCAGCGACCCCTCTGGCCCACCCGGGCGCCTGCAGCCAAGCAACTGAAAGCATTCTCCCTACACCTCCTTTGCGGCCTGAAGGTGATGCAATCCATGCGAGGCTTCAGCATGTAAAATAGCGAGAGCAGCCGACACGAGTTTGAAGGAAGCTGGTGTAACGACCATCTCCTTCCTGTGGAAATGTGAGCCAGGGGAGTTATTCCAAAAGGGTTCCGGCCATATGCCATTGGGTTAATCGGGTGGGATAAGGGGAAAAATTAGAAATAAATTTATTAAAAAAAAATAACAGGCCCTGGTTAAGTGTGGTTATCCTAACTGGGTGTTTGTCAAAGCCAGGAAGATGCCCAAACAGTGCACCAGCCAATCAGACAGAGGAGAAGGACAACAGCTGTCTGTCTAAGCGTAAACCAGTGGCGATTACATATGTGGTGGGAGTGTTGGAACAGTTGAGATGCGTATTTTCCAAACATCGCATCTCTGTTGGTCCCCAACTGAGAGACCAACCCCAAAACATACTATGCCCAAATTTGGTCCACCCCAAAGACTGGGTCCTCTGGCACAAAAAGAGCAATATAGTATACGTTGTTAAGTGTTGGGAGAAGTGCCGTGACTTGAACATCGGGGAAACCAAAAAGATGCTGGCCAAGAGGATGGCACAACACAGGAGAGCTAACACGTCAGGCCAGGACTCCACAGTCTACACCATCTACAGGCCAGTGGCCACTCTTTCAGGGATGAGGATGTTCACATCCTAGATAGGGAGGAAGGCTGGTTTGAAAAGGGGGGCAAAGACACCATCTATGTGAAGAGGGGACGACCATCCCTGAACCGGAAGGGGGGGGGCTAAGAGTACGTTTGTCGCCATCTGTGATTGCAACCATTCCCAAATCCTCTGTGAGTAGTACACATTGCCATTGAAACTCTAGTTAATGCTCAAGGCAATCTGCATATGAAACCAATCACTGTTTTCAGTTGTTATGGCACTGTATTGTTTATAAGGGTGAGGACACATGCAGTAGGTTGAGACTGAAGAGGTCACTTAAATGAGTGATGAAACATTTCTCTCACAACAAGTGTTGTGTCTAGATGAACATATTCAACTTTCCTTGAAATAGCTAAATTTACTAAAAAGCAGCCATGTATAGCCCATGAGTTTCTAGACTTTTTCAGCAATAAGGTTGATAAGATCAAAAACAAAATTAGCTCTTCAACTCCAGCTACTCCTGTGGATCCTGTCTTACCGAATTCATATCTATACAATGAGTCAGTGATAGCCCCTGTTATTATAGCTTTTGGGACTATCTCTCTTGATACTTTGACTAAGTTCGTGTCAGCTTCTAAACCAACTACTTGCCTACTTGACCCTTTACCAGCAAAACTTTTTCAAGACCTCTGGCCTTTCTTGGGACCTACAATGCTCGACACTGTTAATTTATCTCTTACTACTGGCTTTGTTCCCAGCAGTTTTAAGACTGCTGTGGTCAAACCTCTACTTAAGAATCTGCACCTTGATCCAGGGTCTCTTAATAACTATCGACTAGTCTCTAGTCTTCCATTCTTTTCTAAAGTACTACAGAGAGTTGTGTATCAACAACTTTCAACTGATATAGAAGAAAACCATCTATATGAACTTTTTCAACTGGCTTTCAGGCCCTGTCACTCCACTGAAAATGCTCTGACCAGAGTGATGAACAATTTTCTACTAGCGATGGACTCTGATTCCCCCTCTGTGCTTCTACTACTGGACCTCAGTGCAGCCTTTGACACCACTGATCACTGTATACTATCAGACAGAAAATTGTAATTTTGGTGTCTCTGGCTTAGCTCTCTCTTGGCTTAAGTCCTACTTATCTGGAAGAGCGTGTTGTGTCTGCTATAATAATCTTCTTTTGGCTTGTTCCCTGTTTCCCAGGGGTCACCACAGTGGATTTGATAGTTTCCATCAGTACCCTGTGAGGGCACAGCACCGATGGTGGTCTTGTCAATCCACATAATGATTTGGCAAAATTTTACTTTAGATGCCCTTCCTGACACAACCACTAACCCTATGAATCATGGGACCCTATGTGTCTGCAATAATAATGTTACATCGCAATTCTCTGACGTTAAATATCGTGTACCTCAGGGCTCAGTTCTTGGCGCTCTACTTTTCTCTCTTTATATTTCACCTCTTGGCCAAATTATACACAGTCATGGAATAAATTTCCATTGATATGCAGATGATACTCAGCTGTATGTGCCTATAAGGGCTGATCATACTCAAATGACTAATTTAGAGCCGTGCTTGGCTGCTGTGAGAAACTGGGTGTCACTAAATTTCATGCTTTTAAATTCAGATAAAACTGAGATGCTGGTCATTGGCCCTGCTAGACACAGACACCAATTTGATCAAGTAACGATAACGATCGACAACTCTGTGGTTTCACAAAGTGTGGCAGCCAAAAATCTTGGTGTTACGCTTGATCCCAGCCTTTCCTTTGATAAGCACGTTAAAGAAATCACCAAGACGGCCTTTTTTCACTTACATAACATAGCTACAATTCGGTTGGCTAATGCAGAGACTCTAATAAATGCATTTGTTTCATCCAGACTTGATTACTGTAATGTTGTTTTCAAGTCTGCCATGTTAGGACAATAAGTCTTCAGATGGTTCAGAATGCTGCAGCTAGAATCCTAACAAACTAGGAAATTTGACCATATTACACCAATTCTTGCCTCCTTCATTGGCTTCCTATCCATGTTAGATCAGATTTTAAGGTGCTTCTGCTGACTTATAAAATCCTAAATGTGCTTGCCCCATCATATGTCTGAGCACCTTCAACCGTATATTCCATCTTGAGCTCTCCGCTCTCAAAATACCGGGCTCCTGTGTGTACCCACAATTAAAAAGAAGTCAGCTGGTGGCAGCAGGGCCTTTTCCTATCAGCCACATTCTTGTGGAATAACCTGCCTGTTGTCATCAGACAATCAGAGTCTGTTGAGTCCTTTAAATCCGAACTTAAAACTCATCTTTTCACTGTAACCTACAATTAGTTGCCTTTAAATTGAGTACCTTACAACCTGTACTGTATGGTGGGTCAGTCTCTGTCTCAATGAATTTTCCAAGCACTGTTCTACTGATGAGATTATATAGTGTATAGTTTATATAATACTGCAAACTATTCTCGTCTCTCACGTCTTTTCTCTCTGAATGATTTCATCTCCTTTCTCTTCTTCTGTGTTTGTGAAGGGTGTGATGTGAGTCTCCCCTGTGTGCATCTGTAGTCTGTCCTCCATTGCAGGCCTCCATGGTGACGGTGGTCATCACCTGGACACTGCTTGGCATCCCCCTCATTACATTCTTTTTATATATATCTTATAAATCCATATAATTGTTATCCTATTTCAATGTTACATCCTTCTCTCATGCCGACGTGTGACTAATTTTTTTCCTTGTCTCTTCTCCTGCATATGTGAATGGTGTGATGTGAGTCTCTCTTGTGTGTATGTGTAGTCTGTCCTTCTGTCAAGTCTACATGGTGATGGAGGTCGATGACTCATGTCCTAGGCTGTTCCGGTGGCATCTGGACACTGCTTGGCATCCTCCTCATCATATTTTTCATACATCTTATAATTCCATTATAATTCTGTTATCCTGATGGTAGAAGTGACGTGGTAGAAGTGGTTAGAAAGTTTAGGAATAAAAAAATCCACTGATGGTTATACTATTGATATGTCACTAATAAAAGAGGTAACTGTGTCCTCAAATCATTTACTTATATACGTAATAAATCTTTTCTAACGGGTATTTTTCCTGATAAAATGAAAATGACTAAGGTGGATCCAATCTATAAAAATGATGACAAACATATTGTATCAAATTATAGACCTGTGTCTTTGGTACCTCAATTTTCTAAAATACTTGAAAAATTATTTGTAAATAGACTTGACTTTATTGACAAATATGAGTTATTGAGGGACCATGAATACGGGTTTAGGAGCAATCAATCGATATCTTTAGCAGTGATGGATTTTGTAGAAAATACAGCAACAGCAGTAGATAAAAAACAAAACACTGTAGGTGTTTTTATTAATTTACGTAAAGCATTTGACACGATTGTTCCTTACTCAGAAATTGGAACGCTATGGTCTAAAAGGTGTCACACAATACCGGTTAAGAAGTTATTCAAATAATAGGTTTCAATATGTGAAAACTGAAAACACTGAACCACATTTAAGAGTAACCTGTGGTGTTCCACAAGGCTCAGTACTGGGACCTAAGTTGTTTATACTTTATATATATATACTAGAAGAACCCCGCTACAATGTAGCGGTTTGGTTATCCACCCGTCTAAATCTACCTCTTCTTCATCCTGCCAGCTAACCGCCTTCCCCCTGCCCCTAAGACCCCCCACACTCCAACTCCCTCCCCCCAAATGCTCAGAATCATCTGAAATGCCGAGAAACGTGGTTTTTAGCCATTTTTAGAAAATGCATATTTTGCATAATTATTATAATTATTTTAATGTTCTGCTATTTTTCTGGTCCTCTGTGGAACAATACCGACCACCTCCAAAAAAAATTAGGATCATAAGTGCATTTTTGCAAAAATGCATATTTTGCATAATGCTAAAACCTTTCTAAGTCCCAGAAAAAACATTTTATATAGGAGAAAAAATCAAAGATGCTCAGAATCATCTGAAATGCCGAGAAAAGTGGTTTTTAGCCATTTTTAGAAAATGCATATTTGCATATTTATGCATAATTATGCATAATTTTAATTTTCTGGGCTTTTTCCCTTACTCTCTGAGACGATACCTACCACCTCCAAAAAGAATTAGGGTCATAAATGCTTTAGTTTTCGGTCCCGCTATCTACACTAACACCACACACACACACATTACGAAAATATGGGAGTAGATTATATTTCTATGGTATCTAATAATTTGAAATTTGTTACGTTTGCTGATAATACAAATTTATTTTGTGCTGGGGAGACATGAAAGAATTGTTGACAACAGTAGAAAGGGAATTGAGACTGTTTAAAAAATGGTTTGATATTAATAAGTTCTTTTCTTTTTTCTTTTCTTCCAATCTTCCCAATTGTATCTGGCCAATTACCCCGCTCTTTTTTTTTTTTAGCCGTCCTGGTCACTGCTCCACCCCCTCTCTGCCAATCCGGGGGGCACCCCGACCGAACAGAGGAGGCGCTAGTGAAGCGACCAGGACAAATACCCACATCCGACTTCCCACCCACAGACACACGGCCCCTTGTGTCTGTAGGGATGCCCGACCAAACTGGAGGTAACACGGGGATTCGACCCAGCGATCCCATGTTGGTAGGCAACAGAATAGATTAATAAGTTATCACAAAATGAAGATGAAACAAAATTATTGGGATTGATTATATATCATAAACTCTGTTGGAAGCATATATTAAATGTAAATTATCTACATCTATTGCTGTTCTTTACAAAACAAGGGCTGTGCTGATAGTAAATATGTGTGTATATTGTGTTGTTCATTGATAAAGCCATATCTCTCATACTGTGTTGAGGCTTGGGGAAATGCTTATAAAACATATATAGACCCTATAATGAAACATCAGAAAAGAGCTATTAGAATAATAAATAAAGCTTGTTACCGTGAATCTACTAATCCCTTATTTCTATGCTCCTGCACCTTAAAATCCTTAGATATGGTGTATACTATAAAAACATTGGAAATACTTTATCGAGCGAGAAGTAAAAGCCTTCCTGTTTGTGTCCAACAACTTTTTAAACGGAGAGAAGGAAACCATCATTTAAGAGGGCTGTGTGTTTTTGAAACATGTAAAGTGAGAAGCAGTGTAAAATACAGATGTGTGTCAGTTTTGGTGGTCAAGCTATGGAGTGGTCTTCATGATGAGTTGAAATTGTGTAGCTCGCTGTTGAGTTTCAGAAAATCAGTAAAATGTAAAAAATTAAGGATAACAACTTAGTATAGATTACTTTTTCCTTTCTTTTGTATATCTGATATCCTAGGTTAACTTAAGGCTGTATAGGACAGGCAACAATAAGCCTTGGGCTTCAGCCTCTTCCTTTTTCGGTCATTGATTGATGGAGTTTTGTTGTGTGAAATGGACTGATGTAAACATGTACCGTGATGTTTGACCAAAATAAATCATTCATTCATTCATCCTCTTTCAACATTGCATTGTGTAAATTGTGTGAACACAACGTCATTGCACGTTGTCCATCTTGGGAGAGAGATCCCTCCTCTGTTGCTCTCTCTCTGAGGTTTCTGCCTATTTTTTCTCCTTGTTAAAGGTTTTTTTTAGGGAGTTGTTCCTTATCTGACGTGAGGGTCTAAGGACAGGATGTTGTGTTGCCGTAAAGCCCCCTGAGGCAAATCTGTAATTTGTGATAATGAGCTACACAAATATATACAAATGACATATGAATGACTATACAAATGACTATATATAGCTATACAAATGACTACACACACACACACACACACACACACGCGCGCACACCTCCATCCTATCCCACATCCACCTGAAAGAAGCAAGCCTAGTTGACATACTAAGTAATATCACATGTGACTGGGTTCAGCTTCCTTAAGGTAACATAGGATGCTAATTAGCTCCCGGGTAACCACCTGGCTAGCTTCATAGTGACCTTGGAGGACTGAGCTAACGGTGTTATGAAGAGTGTATTTACATTTCCCCCCTGCATTCTTCACCAACCCTCAGTGCTGGAATATCATAGAAATGTAACAGCGGCAACACTTCTGAGGTAAAACAGTCGATACTCAAACTCCGCTGCAGTCTCAAAGCCTGATCCCCGAACACGAGACACCAGATCACGTTACATTTATGTCATTTAGTGGACACTGCTTTCCAAACACATATACACTGAGTACATGCATTTTTAGATCAAAAGTATAAATCAAAGGGGCATCTGGGTAGCACAGCGGTCTATTCCATTGCCTTCCAACACGGGGATCACTGGTTTGAATCCCCGTGTTACCTCCGGCTTGGTCGGGCGTCCCTACAGACACAATTGGCCACGTCTGTGGGTGGGAAGCCGGATGTGGGTATGTGTCCTGGTTGCTGCACTACCGCCTCCTCTGGTCTGTCAGGGTGCCTGTTCAGGGGGGAGGGGGAACAGGGGGGAATAGCGTGATCCTCCCACGTGCTATGTCCCCCTGGTGAAACTCCTCACTGTCAGGTGAAAAGAAGCGGCTGGTGACTCCACATGTATGGGAGGAGGCATGTGGTAGTCTGCCACCCTCCCCGGATCAGCAGAGGGGGTGGAGCAGCGACCAGGATGGCTCAGAAGATTGGGGCAATTGGCCGGATACAATTGGGGAGGACACATACCCACATCCGGCTTCCCACCCACATATACAGCCAATTGTGTGTGTAGGGACGCCTAACCAAGCCGGAGGTAACACGGGGATTCGAACCAGTGATCCCCATGTTGGTAGGCAATGGAATAGACTGCTACGCTACCTGGACGCCTCCCAAGCCGTCCGTTTTAAAGAGCAAAGATGATGGGTGAGGGCGGGGACACGCGCCCAGGCTCAGAGGCAGTGAGGCATCATGAGAGAAGATGGGGGAAAATGCTTTGGGATTCCCGGCTCTACAGCCTACAACTGAAAACAAATTGTCTGACAATACACATGAAGAAAAGAAGAAAAGGAAGAATAGGAATAATAAAGTTGTGGAATGAGTCTCAGATACCCTAAAGTACAAAGCCTTCTGCAGCAGCAGTATAAATAATACAGCATACGCCTCTCTTTATGGGCTCTCCTCTGTGTCTCCGTAGTCCATTAGCAGCACTTGCATGTATTCTCCACCATGCTGCTGTTTGAGCGATCGCTTCGTGAATGCTGTCCTTCAAAATTTACCAGACAACTGAGGCTTGAATGATGTACACATATAGTGAAACTGCAATGGATCGTGGTCCGGGAATTTGATCCTCTGAGATCCTGTGTAACCTCACTGGAAAGGGGTTAGAAAGGATCTCTGAGGCAGTTTTAAAACTTCTGGGTCACGTTTGTTGGAAAGGAGAACTTTATTTGCTCAACAGCGAAGACCAGCCGAGCTCTCCCTATTACACCGATGGCCCTTCAGCTCCTACACACCCACCCACCCACACACACACACAGCGGAGGTCATCACAGGCCAGCCCCTGGCTTTAAACACATAAACAGGACTGATATTGAACACAACGGGATCATACAGGTCATCTGTGCACCTGTCCATCAAATTCTGTCCATCAGTGTGGACACCTTGACTCGTCTTTCCCACCACTGACCTTGGACGATGAGGTAGACGTAGGCGATGCGGGGCATGTTATTGGCCTGGAAGGTGCAGGTGTACGGCCCCTCGTCAGCCACCTGCACCTTGTCTATCTGGATGGAAAAGTCGCTGCTGTTACTGTTGACCAGTGACACACGCTTGTCCAGAGACCACTTGTCTGTCCCCGTGAACAAGATGTTGGAACGGTTCAACCAGGCCTTGTGGGTCACCTCTTCATCGATCTTACACCTGTCCAAAGAGAAGAAGACAGGCATACGTGAGAGATCTGGGTTTGTTTTTTCTTCACTAGGTGTTAACGTGGTGAGAGCGTCAACAAAGGTGTTGAATCTAAGGCGCCCCCTGTGTCCGCCACACCACACACACAATACCGTGAATGACAGAAAGAGTAGGTAGTTGAGAGGAAATTGAGACTTTTACTTGAAGCTTCCGAAAAGTTTAATAAATGCAGTGGCAGCTGGTGCTGAAAGTTTTTTTTAGGGGGGGGGGCAGCACAATTTAGCTTGGTGCGGCACACCTGACAGCTGCTTTAATGTCCACACAGTCCCAGAGTTATTAACAAGGACGATGTAGTCTATAGATTTTATCAGGGTTGGTATACGGTGGATGATTGACAGGCGAGACGAGGCGCGGTGGTGGGTGTGAACATGATTGACAGCCACGAGAATCGTCCAATCACATTAGATCAAAAAACATTAAAACAACACCAATTCACTGCCAATAAAAGTGGGAGTGTCTGGGGGACACAGAACTGCGCCCCCTGGGAAACCTGAAGAAACCAATCAGACAGCAGCCTCAGGTCACCTGCTCGCCACAAGTCTGAGGGCTTACGTAAGGTATGGTTTGGCCGGCGCCCCTCACCCAGGAAGTATATGTATTCAGACAGGAAGTATATGTATTCAGACAGGAAGTATATGTATTCAGACAGGAAGCATATATATTCAGACAGGAAGTATATGTATTCAGACAGGAAGTATATGTATTGAGACAGGAAGTATATGTATTCAGACAGGAAGTATATGTATTCAGACAGGAAGTATATGTATTCAGACAGAAACCAACCAAACACCATTTGAACTAGTATGTAATGCTGCTGACAGGCGCTCACAGACTGAAAAACACTTTTATTTCATCATTATTTGCATTATACAACTAAATTATATCTAACATGTTTAAGTAGATTTTCCTCTCGTGATGTTTGAAGGGGGTGGTGCCCCAGCTCCCTCTACTGGCCAGCCTCCACTGAATAAACGTGTGAACGCTAGGTATGGCATGTCTTCACTGTTGTGTATCGCTTCAACATCACAGAAATATACGCAAGTTGCTCAGACTGGGTCACTCGACAAAGGGTTTGAGATGAGCACTGCTGAACCTGTTTCCCCGAGTCACGTGAGCAGCAGGGCTTGCTGTCTTTCTGAACAGTCATCTGGGGAAACGGGTTGCAACGTGCCTCAAAGCGCTGACCAGGAATAAAGTCTGACTTGAGCACTGGTCACTTCACCACTTGGCCACTAGATGTCCTTGCCTGCTTCAACTGGGGACGAGGACGTTCCCAGACAGTCTGTCATGTTTAATTGATATGACCTGGATGAACGTCCCCTCTGAGGTAAATCCTGGAGTTGCTGCCAGACAGCGTCAGTCCCATGATAGTTACTGGGATCAGCTTTTACAAAGACAGTATTAACAAATGGACCACGAGGCACTGCAGTGATGCATCACAGGCTGCCCAAAAAAAAAAAAAGGAACAGTTCAAGGGTCTATTGGGTCAACCGTTCACCTCAAAAAACCATACTCCGTTTTTAAACTGTACAGCCCTACATGTTCTTAACCACGGCAGACTTTCCTAAACCCAGATTTAAAAAATTAATTGAGCATTATTCACCTGACCTACATGTGTTTGGACTGTGGGAGGAAACCGGAGCCCCCGGAGGAAACCCACGCAGACACGGGGAGAACATGCAAACTCCACACAGAGAACCACCCGGGACGACCCCCAAGGTTGGACTACCCCGGGGCTCGAACCCACGACCTTCCTGCTGTGAGGCGACCGTGTTAACCACTGCACCACCGTGCCACCATTCTATGGCTAATTCTATCCTAAATATCTGCTAAACATTAAATACTACTTCTACCAAATATCTCATTATATTTTTCATTTTTTTGTTTTGAAATTCATTTTATTACAATATTCATTCACTACAATGTCCACAGGATTTTATATGCCGCACATCTTATGCACTTAAAGCAAAGAAAAAGAAGAAGAAGCATACTGCGTGTCAGACTGCAGTGATGTGGTGTGTAAAGAAGGGGATGGAGTGAATGTTCCACTCTTGTCAGTCTGTCACAATGGTAAATATGCTACTGAAAGAGGGATTAGCAACTACTGCAATGGTCACTTAGACTTTAAATCACGTGTCCTCACGGCACGGTGGCACAGGGGTTCGAGCCCCGGCGTCGTCCAACCTTGGGGGTCGTCCTCTGTGTGGAGTTTGCATGTTCTCCCTGTGTCTGTGTGGATTTCCTCTGGGGGCTCCGGTTTCCTCCCACAGTCCAAAGACATGTAGGTCAGGTGACTCGGCCGTACTACATTGTCCCTAGGTATGAATGTGTGTGTGTGTGTGTGTGTGTGTGTGTGTGTGTGTGTGTGTGTGTGGGCCCTGTGATGGACTGGCGGCCTGTCCAGGGTGTCTCCCCGCCTGCCGCCCAGTGACTGCTGGGATAGGCTCCAGCATCCCTGCGACCCTGAGAGCAGGATAAGTGGTTCGGATGATGAATGGATGGATGGATGGGTGGATGGATGGGTGGATGGATGGGTAGATGGGTGGATGGATGGGTGGATGGATGGATGGATGGATGGGTGGATGGATGGATGGATGGGTGGATGGATGGATGGATGGATGGATGGGTGGATGGATGGGTAGATGGGTGGATGGATGGATGGATGGATGGATGGGTGGATGGATGGGTAGATGGGTGGATGGATGGGTGGATGGATGGATGGATGGATGGGTGGATGGGTGGATGGATGGATGGATGGGTGGATGGATGGATGGATGGATGGATGGATGGATGGGTAGATGGATGGATGGGTGGATGGATGGGTAGATGGGTGGATGGGTGGATGGATGGGTAGATGGGTGGATGGATGCATGGATCATGTCTCCTCACTCCTCTGGATTCGGTGATAAGGGAGACGTCCCAACATAGCCGAGGGCAAGGCAATTGGTGTGCAAATGTCTAATGTGGAAGGAGATTAAATATGGTTATGTCACTGTTTAATCACTGTTCTGAATTCATTCGCTGGCCACGACGTTGCTGTGTAACCATAGCAACACACTGATTCAGTGGCAAGTGCAGTGAACATTCCAAGTTAGTTTAACGCCGGGCCGGATTATCCATATATGGCATCGGGTGAATACCCGGGGACACAAGCCAATATGTCGTGCTGGGGGGACCACACGATTAAGACCAAGACGGGACTTTAAATATTTGCCATGTTTTCCATATTAAGGAATAGGGCAGTGCGTAGTGTGTGTGTGTGTGTGTGTGTGTGTGTGTGTGTGTGTGGTTGAGCGAGCGGCAGAAACGTGCCGGTGAGGGCGAGCGGAGCAGAGGAAAAGCTTGGCAGTAAAATGTCAGTCTGGCAGTAAACGTACAGTACAGGCTACGGCGTGTCCGTTAACAAATGCTGCAGCTTCTCAAGACCCAGAAAAGTCTGGTCTGTTGTTTCCCAACAGCTGCTGGGAGAGTGAAGGGGGTCAGAGGTGCTCCCTGCCCATGTAAAGAGAACAGAAGAACACACTCTGCACTAGTCATGCTGTACAGACACACACACACACACACACACACACACGTGAACACGCACTGTTTCCATGAAACCCGTCCATTCTGAAACACTTTGCTGCTCCTGCAGCAGGCCGCAGTTGAGTTTTTGAGCCGTGCTTGAGGAGGAAAACCAGGTATTTAACACCAGCAAGCGAGTGAAACGTTCAATTCCTTTCCCTAGAGTCAGAACTGGACCGGACTTGAATATCTGGGTTGTTGTAGAATGTCCATTCTGTTATAATGTTATTATAATATAACAATATATATCATATATAATAATAATATACAATGTTATTATATTATAATGTACATGTTCACATAACCCACAAATTACCCAATTCCCGACTCGGGGAGGTAGTGACGTAAAATAACAATACTGGACTCTTTCAGTTTGTATTTGGCTTGGAATGTCTTCGCTTGAGCATGGACTGGCGGTCTGTCCAGGGTGTCTCCCCGCCTGCTGCCCAGTGACTGCTGGGATTGGCTCCAGCATCCCACGACCCCGATTGGGATATGCAGCTTGGATAATGGATGGATACATACAAATGGAAATGGACTCTCTGCACTTAACCCATCCTGGCTGTGTAGCTAGGAGCAGCGGGCAGCTGCAGCGCCCGGGTACCAACTCCAGTTCTTCTTCCCGTTGCCTTGCTCAGGGGCACAGACAGGAGTATTAACCCTAACATGTGTGTCTTTTTGATGGTGGGAGGAAACCGGAGTGCCTGGAGGAAACCCTCACAGACACGGGGAGAACATGCAGACTCCACACCGAAAGCACCTGGGATGGCCTGGGGTTTGAACCCAGGACCTTCTTGCTGTGAGACAAAGGCGCTATCCACTGGGCCACCGCCTAGGGCCCGTGCGCCTATAAGGCACGCAGCACCCAAGCCATTTAGGGCACCACTTACACCAAATGAATGTAAAATCAATGTGGGAGCATCAAACTAAACTATTCCCAGATCTAATGGCGGCAGCTAGCTGGTCCCCAGGGCACTTCTGTGTCTTGAAGCTTTGTGGGTGTTGTTTATTTACCATCTGCGCTAGCTTTTCCAACTTCTTGTACACAGATATGGTAGTAATAATAATGGTCCAAAATGATGTGAAATTGCATATTTTTCTTTGAAAAATGTAAAAATGTCTTGGGGTCTCCCCCCCCCCCCATCAAATACATGCGTACACAAGGCAATTGCTGAAATTTTAAGCTATTCTGACAGGTGTGAATAGGGGCCAGTGCAGCATGCTCGTGGACATACGGCGTGCACAACAGCACGGCTGCTGAAAAGAAATCCAGGTGAAACACTGATAGCCATAGTAAATGCCACTTTTTTATGTGTGAGGTGGGAGGAGGGGGGCACTTCAATTGTAGTCACGCTAGGGCACCAAACGGATAACTTTTGCTTCATAACCTTTTGATTCTGAGTCCAAAATGGTAAACAAAAAATAAGTGGATGCTTTTATTTCAATTCTTGGGTAGTGGAGGCAAAGAACTACCCGCTGCTTCACAGCCATGACTTCCCATTATCCATGACCTCTCTGTTGTGCTGGCCTGGTAGTGTATCGATGGTTACCAGGAGCAGACTGGGAATGAAAAATGGCCCTGGACTTTTTGACTCAGACTGCCCCCCCCCCCCAGCGATACACCACCATGCCACACTTTATGTAAACAAGATTACTGAACAATATTTATAACAATAACTTTAGTAAAATAGATGTAAAATAGAACAAGGGGAACGTGTTGCTCTTGGGAGGAGGCTGGCTAGAAGGAGCACATTTTGGCACAATGGCACTGGCAGCAAGGTGGCCAGAATCTCTGGAACCACCTGACCAGTAAAAGAAATAATTTCAACCCCCTTCACGTGTTTTCTCTTTTTGTTTAAACCGAGACAGGAAAGGGGCGGCGCCCAGGAAACCTTAGACTGGACCGGACCAAAAGTAATTTGCTGGGAGAGAGAGGCTGACAGATTTAACACCCAATCACAGTGGGCCGGCAGCCCACTCGCCTGGGCTGGTCAGGCACACCACACTTGGTTATTTTGATGTAAGTGGGGGCTGGGGTTTATTTATATTTTGCGTTGCGTCAACCCCAATTGTCAAGCGGCCCACTGGGAAAACTCCCGGCGCTCCAGATGGCCAGTCTGTCAGTGACGGTTACTACTTCCTTATGGTAAGTACTGGATGCTCATTCCTGCAAGTTGACAGGAAGTAGCTCAGCAATGTGATCGGCCATTAATAATATTGGACATTTCAGGTAATAACTTTGAACTTGCACTTTTGTTTTCACTTCCAAATACATGGTTTAGATTACAGGGTTGAACTGGACTTGTGGTAATATGTCTGACGCTGATGTCTTTAAGACCATTGTAAAGCTGGGTTCAGCGGTACTCCGGTAATCCAACATCTCAACATGAAGCTGATGATTAAAAGAATGATCATTTAACCTACAGGGAGCGGAAAGCAGAAACGGCAGTTTTACAAAGGGTTGGTTTATGTCAGTTTGTTTAACAGATAGCATCCTCTTGCACCCCCCCACCCCCGCCTCCCATGACCGAGGGACCAGGAGCGCTTCCAGCCAAAATATTTCCCTTTGATCAACAGCAGATTGGAGGCTGGTAGCTTTGAACGAAGACAAAATATTATATGAAATCCTAGCCTAATAAATCATTATCCATTTACGAAAGCCATCTCAATCTGTTTTTGAAGTAATTAATTGCATTCTGACGATACTGCCATAGTGGAGTAGGCCCAGAGGAAATGAGTGCCATAATAGCATCAAACGTTCCTCGTCTCCACGCCTTGCATCAAAGCCAAAAGAACAGTATTGTCTGAAGCAACACACGCGGGGGTTTGAGCAACAACGGCAGAACCTCGATTCACATATAAATGTGGGGTTTATTTATAAAACTGTAAACCGTTTTATAAATAAACCCCATAAAATAAAGCCTCTTACAGTTATCAGCTCTTTCGCTGCAGCATGCACATGCCCGTCAAGTGCAGCCTGCACTTGAACATGCACTCGATTACGACGTGGACCATCACAAGTCTGTTAATTAAGCTATAACACACCGATTTATGCAGAGGAACCCAACTCAGAAAATAATTTATGCTATTAAGCCAGAGTGTGGTGGGCAGTTGGGGAATTCGAAGATGTTTCATATTCAATTTTGTTCTATTTTTCTCCGCCCCAAGGACTGGTGGGTTTGTACCGCCGAAGATGTAAATCTGCTTACTGAAGCCAGAAACTAGAGAGAGGTATTTTCTCCTCGCTGTGATCTGCAGTGTCATTGGACTACTCCGCTGACAATGTAGTACAGATTATCTGAAGATAAAGGCACATTTACTTTAGACTGAAATCAGTAATCAGATTTAACTTTTCATGTGTAAAATCCTTGAACATAATAAATATGACACTTAGCAACCATGGGCGGATTATGAGACGATGGGCCCCTGGGCACGGCCTCATAAAAGGCCCCCACCCCCGCCCCCGCCCGGCATGGCAGGTACATTGACTTGCAGCCAACAGCACAATAACTAAATTTGCCTGTACCTCAACAGGATTTACAGCACACATACACAGAATTAATGCCAGCATGAAGACACTAAGACATTCACCTGCGCTTTCTGTCAGTTTTTCAGTAGGAATTTTGAGGCTCTGTCACTGACATGACTGACTAAACCCTTTTTTTTAGGGGGGGGGGGGTTTCCCCCTTTTTTCCTCCCTAACTATACTTAGCCAATCACCCCACTCTTCTGAGCCGTCCCAGTCGCTGCTCCACATGGCTCCTCTGACACATGTGGAGTTGCCAGCCGCTTCTTTTCCCCTGACAGTGAGGAGTTTCTCCAGGGGGACGTAGTACGTGGGAGGATCACGCTATTCCCTACTGTTCCCCCTCCCCCCTGAACAGGCGTCCTGACCAACCAGAGGAGGCGCTAGTGCAGCGACCAGGACACATACCCACATCCGGCTTCTCACCCACAGACACGGCCAGTTGTGTCTGTAGGGACACCCGACCAAGCCGGAGGCAACACGGGGATTCGAACCGGTGACTCCCGTCTCGGTAGGCAATGGAATAGACCGCTACGCTACCCAGACACCCCCGACTAAACCCTTTGAGTATGTGACAAGAAATACAATGTTAATAACAGTGATTTCACGCAGAGGCTGTGGCTTAGGGGCCCCTGAGCCCCTGAGCCCCTGGGTCCCTGGGCCTGGCCCCAGTAGGCCTGTTCAGTAATCCACCCATGTTAGCAACAACGTTTTACTTGAAAAATGACCAACAGGTCGATTTTAATGAATATTTCTGGTACTTGGGGAAAGCAAGAGCTCATTTTGACTTCGTCTCTAAAGAGGTGAGGTCGTCCCACACACAACTGAGTCAAACCACCACAGCAAGGGTGTCATTCCTTCACTACTGTGGTAAACTGGCTTTTTTTTGGGATAATTTTTGTGTTGCTCAGTTGTTTTGTAATGTTATCAAACAAAAAAGTAAAGGTCAGTTCACGATATACACACACACACACACACACACACACACACACACACACACACACACACACACATATATATAAAGATGTGTACAGCCCAAGCAGCAGCTGAATGACCCTGCTTAAATGATCAGCCAAACATATGGACCACATGGCAAGATGTTTTTTTCTCAAGCCATCTGAATTCAAAAACAGCACAGATCACGAAGTTGCTTTCCAAAGTAGAACTTGAGTGTGAGTCTACATGTTTTGTAGGCAAAAGGTCAACATTTTACATATTACATAATTACAAAATTTGACCAGTAAGTTTAGCTAGTTTCTCATTTGAGGATTCGCTGAATTTAGACATTAATACATTTATACGGGTGTCCAGGGAGTGTAGTGGTCTATTCTGTTGCCTACCAACATGGGGATCGCCGGTTCAAATCCCCGTGTTGCGTCCGGCTTGGTCGGGTGTCCCTACAGACACAATTGGCCGTGTCTGCGGGTGGGAAGCCGGATGTGGGTATGTGTCCTGGTCGCTGCACTAGCACCTCCTCTGGTCAGTCGGGGCGCCTGTTCGGGGGGGAGGGGGAACTTGGGGGAATAGCGGGATCCTCCCACATATTATGTCCCCCTGACCAACAGATGGAAAGAGCATTATGAGGAGCTACTGAACAGGGACACAACTCCTGAGATGGAGGCCCTTGACCAACTCCCTCAACAACCCATCAACGAGAATATGGGAGCACCATCCAGTCGGAACGAGGTGCAGGATGCCATAAGGAAGATGAAGAACATCAAGGCCGCTGGCCATGACTGCATCCCAGTAGAAATCCTGAAGGATGGTGGGCCAGTTCTCCTTAGCCCCCCCCCCCCCACTCCTCAAAATATGGGAAAAGGAGTAAATCCCTGCACAACTTAGGGATGCCCTCATTGTCTACATCTTTAAGAAGGGAGACGAGGCAGACTGCACAAATTACCGTGGCATTTCCCTCCTATCCACCACTGGGAAAACTCTCGCCCAGGTTTTGGCTAATAGACTCCTCCCCCTGTCAGAAAACATTCTCCCTGAGTCTCAGAGTGGATTTTGCCCAAATAGAGGTACCATGGACATGATTTTCATTGCTCGCCAACTACAAGAAAAAGGCCAGGAACAAAATCAACCACTATACATGGCCTTCATAGACCTCACCAAAGCCTTTGACTCTGTGAATTGTCAGGCTCTCTGGCTGGTTCTGGCAAAAATTGGCTGCCCGGACAAAAACATCTGGATAAT
Organism: Lampris incognitus; assembly: GCF_029633865.1. Taxonomy (NCBI): domain Eukaryota; kingdom Metazoa; phylum Chordata; class Actinopteri; order Lampriformes; family Lampridae; genus Lampris; species Lampris incognitus. The sequence continues at coordinate 2,622,425 of NC_079219.1, read as the reverse complement.
GAGACTACTGCATGACAATATGTCAGCCACAGTACTCAGTGGCAGTGGAGATGAAACGGAAGAACCCTTCAGGGTTCACACTGGAGTCAAGCAAGGCTATGTCATTGCTCCTACCCTGTTCTCCATTTTCATTTCTGCTATCCTCCATCTTATGAGCAAACACCTGCCACAAGGAGTCAGAATCATGTACAGAACCGACGGACAACTCCTGAACATCAACAGATTCAGGGCTAAAAGCAGAACCACCACCATATCCATCATGGAGCTGCAGCATGCTGACGACAATGCCCTCGTGGCCCATGCAGAAGAGGACCTACAGTGCATTCTGGATGCTTTTGCCAAGGCATACAAGCAGCTTGGTCTGGCCCTTAACATAAAAAAAGACCCAGATCCTCTACCAGCCACCACCCAACACAAATAACCCTGCTCCACCCCCAACTATCTGTGTTGAAAAAACCAGACTGGAAAATGTGGACCACTTTACATACCTCGGAAGCCTCCTATCCTCCAAAATTAATATTGATGAGGAAATACACCACCGCCTCAGTTGTGCCAGTGGGGTTTTCTCAAGACTGAGGAAAAAGGTCTTTGAAAACCGAGACCTCCAGCCCAAGACAAAAATTCTGGTCTACAGAGCGGTAGTGTTGCCCACCCTACTGTATGGATCAGAATCCTGGACCACATACAACAGGCACCTGAAGGCACTAGAGGCACATCATCAGAGGTGCCTCCGAAAAATCCTCAAGATCACCTGGGAAGATGGACGCACCAACACCAGCATCCTGGAGGAGGCTAACATTCCTGCTATCACTGCCACCATCGCCCAACACCAGCTCAGATGGCCTGGCCATGACATCCATATGCCTGACTCTCGCCTTCCAAAACAAGTCCTATACTCCCAGCTTCTCACAGGACAACGTGCCCCGGGAGGTCAAAAGAAAAGGTATAAGGATAACATCCAAACAAACATAAAAAATGCCACATAGTCCATAAGACCTGGGAGGACACAGCAACCAACAGGGCGACCTGGAGAAAACTTGTCTGGGAAGGAGATGCACTATATATAATGATCTCCGCCGTGCTGCAGAAGACAAGCGCAGGCTCAGAAAGGAGGGAGTTTCCGCCAAAAAGGCCCAAACCAATCCCACGACTACCACCATCCACCCCTGCCCACACTGCACCAAAATATGCAGCTCCAGGATCGGCCTCTTCGCCCACCTGAAGACCCACAAGCCCATGAAGGAGGACAGTCATACTCGACCCCGAGTGACTGCCAATGATGATGATGTCCCCCTGGTGAAACTCCTCACTGTCAGGTGAAAAGAAGCGGCTGGTGACTCCACATGTATGGGAGGAGGCATGTGGTAGTCTGCAGCCCTCCTGGATCAGCGGAGGGGGTGGAGCAGAGACTGGGACAGATCAGAGAGCGGGTTGATTGGCCAGGTACAATCGGAGAGAAAAGGGGAGGGGGAATCCTAAATGAATAAATAAAATACATTCAGTTTGTTTATTTAAATGGTTGTGAAAGTTTGGGAAGCCGCATGAAATGTAAGTGAACAAAAACCTGGAGGTTGAAACAACACTATGATCAATAATGATCAATAATGATCAATCAAAAGTTTACTGCTAAAAGTAAACATGCAGCGACTGCTTTTTCTTTTTTTATGCCACAGAGCAAATATGCTCTGCCTTATAATTGAAAAGTTAATGAACATTAACTTAACTTTTGGACAACCCTTGAGCTCTGACACTGAAAATACTGTTGTCAGGAAGGCCGTGTGTCAACAGCCGGGTTTTGTTCTTCCTGAAGTGTCCCTTTCCAGTCGTAAGAGACGACCCAACAACTGTAAAGTCCAGCCCTGACTAATACTGTGGTTTTTATACCTTTACCCGTTACTGTTCTCAATTAGCTGGTCTTGTCCTCATTAATATTCATGAGGGAGAATTACAAGTGATTGTTGATGGTAAGGGTGGGCGGGGTTTCATAGTTTGATGCGATGACTGGATCTGATAGGCTGTATGTAAATAGACGAGTCTGATGATATCATGGTATTAGAAAAACATATCGGCAGAGACGATGTGAACTCGGGGCGTTCTTTTGAAATGAGAAAAACTGAAATCTAACTTGTTTACTTCGATTTTCTTTTCCAGTAGAACGAGAAAGGACAAAATACGTGATGTTTGAAGTAATTTGAGATATTAGAAAACATTACTGTTTCAATTATGGTCTCACTTTAAGCACAGCCCATCTGTAAAGAAGTCCATACGCATTCTCTGTTGACAAAAGCAGTTTCCCTTCATCATCAGCGGAGCAGCCTCGGGCTCCACACCCTGATGACCGCACAGATCAACATCTCGCCTCTTTGTTTTTTTGGCTTTGGGAGAAACTTGTTAACGTTAACAAGTATTGACTGAACTCACCTGGGCTTCAGAATAACATAACTGACACCCCACAGTGAACTGAGAGCCTATTCTCATTTAAAGGTTGAAAAAAGGCCTAGAAAAAGGAGCTCTGACAGGGTTTATACTGAGAGCCCATGAAGGCAACGCTGACTCTGACGCTTTTTGAAGCCTTTTGTGTGCTGAGGTCAGGTCCGAGCTCAGGAAAAAAGTAATTTTGATGGTTAGCTGTGCCTTTTTTAGCATTTAAAGTTGCACATTTGAAGTTTGGATGCCTAGTAGGCCATCCCACCAAGCTGGCCAGCAGAGCAGTCACGTTGTTAGTCCAAGGGAAATATCAGCTGACATTTTTTTTCTTTCTTTTTTTTGATTTTCCCCCTTTTTCACCCCAATTGTATCCGGCCAATTACCCCACTCTTCCGAGCCGTCCCAGTCACTGCTCCACCCCCTCTGCTGATCCGGGGAGGGCTGCAGACTACCACATGTCTCCTCCCATACATGTGGAGTCACCAGCCGCTTCTTTTCACCTGACAGTGAGGAGTTTCACCAGGGGGACGTAGCGCGTGGGAGGATCACGCTGTTCCCCCCAGTTCCCCCTCCTCCCCGAACAGGTGCCCTGACCGACCAGAGGAGGCGCTAGAGCGGTGACCAGGACACATACCCACATCCGGCTTCCCACCCGCAGACACGGCCAATTGTGTCTGTAGGGATGCCCGACCAAGCCGGAGGTAACATGGGGATTCGAACCGGTGATCCCCGTGTTAGTAGGCAACGGAACAGACCGCCACGCTACCCGGATGCCCAATATCAGGTGACATTAATGACGCCTGATACTAGTCAGAGCCAACTGAGTGACAGATGAACATATAATAATTCAATTTGTTTGCTTAAATATTCAACTCGGAGGCGGACAGGTAACTGAAGTTATTATGTGACAGCAAATTGGCATTTAAACTGGAATTACAGGTTTGTGTGTCCGTGTGTGTGTGTGTGTGTGGGGGAGGGGGGGACAAACAAGTTTTTCAAATAATTAGTAGCTGCAGGTGCAGGATCAAGAGTTACCTCAAAATGACGCTGTCTCCTTCCAGCACTGTAATGTTGTCGGGCAGGTGGCCGAATTCTGCTCCGTGCGCGCCGGGCCCTGCCAAGGAAAACGAGAGGAGGGAGCCGTGAGCGAAAATGCCTCCAATAACAGCAACAGACCTTCTATTCCCATCATCAATCCCCAGCTGAGTGCTCAGTCGATGGCTACCTCACTCAGCCAGGTCGGGCAGGATTAGTTCTCCATATCCTGCTTCACTTATTTCTGAGGGTGAAGTAATAAATATACTAAGACTAAAGAGTCGTGGTGTATGCACTGCCCCCCCCCCCCGTAGTTGAATAATGCTTTGGTATTGCCCTGCATTCTGGTGGGGTTCGCACTCATTGAACAGCTCCGATAATGAGCCAAGGGAGGAGGATTCACGCAGAGCCACCGGAGCGTGAAATGAAGGGACAGCAATGGTAACAGAAGGGATGCTCATCCTGCCTACCAATACACACACACACACACACACACACACACACACACACACACACACACACACACACACACACACACACACACACACACACACACACACTAACACAACGGAAAAAATGACACACACAATGGCACACATAACAGCACAGACAAACACAGAGGCCCACACACTCCCTCAGACATTATTCCAAGATGAAACACAAACTTGGCATTTGTGAGGTGTGTGACACAAAGTCAGGTGAGGTAAAAAAAAAAAAACCCACTAGAAAGCCCTTACGTTTTTTTAAATTAAGTCCGAAGCTTCTTTCTTTTTTTTGCAAAAGTTGGTTGGACTCTGGAAACAAAGATAACGGCATGCTTTGCTAGTTTGGCAGCAATATTGTGTACTGAGACAGGATGGTCCCCAGCAAGACACCTGGCTCTGTCAATCTACAGCCTGCCAAGCTACAGCATGACACCAGCTACCTCTGCCTGCATCCTCCCTCCATCTTCAACAATCTCTCTCTCTCGCTCTCTCTCTCTCGCTCTCTCGCTCTCTCTGTCTATAAGATGACCTCAATATCTCAACGGGCTTTCACTTTAGTCTAGCCTCCAGGTTTAATAAACAGTGACTTTATGAGATGAAGCTGGTGCAGGCAGGACTTAAGAAGCACCTCCAGGTTGGTTAAAGAGGCACGCTGAGTCAAAGACACACTAAGCATGCTGAGTGGGACGCGGGTAAGAGACGAGACCGGAAATGACAGCAATGCAGCACTCGGTGGCCAGTAACCGTGGGTTTTGAATTAACGGAGGCTGTTGGTGGAATCATGATGTGATTAATGTGAGAATAATGAGAAGACTCAGAGTTATAATGGGCTGCTAATCAAAAGGTTTTTAAACCTGTGAGGCAAAACGTCCAATTGCCAGCTGCTAAATTATAATATGTCAGCAGCAAAATAAAGGCTGGAATCAAACAAATCTCAGCTGTTTCTTCCCCTCCCTCCCCCCATGAATGTGTGTGCGCGCCTGTGCAGGAGTGTAGCTTGGTGTTTGTGTGCTTCTACCAGTGGTGTATTGGCCACCGGGTATACTGGGACAAATCTCAGTGGGCTGTTGGACCATTTAAAAGTCCATGACGGGCCCCGCCTGTCCGTCATGCAGGGGTGCACATGAGAGCACGCCGCGTGCGTGTCCCGGGACTGGGCTCACTGGCCAATCACAGCCAAGTTAGTTAATACACATTAAGATTCTCGACACAAATGTAGCGCACCGCAGTGAGGTGGCCAACGGAAGCCACGAACAAGAAAATGTCAAAAAGTAAAGGAGGGGCCGAAAAAAACAGAGGAAAAAGGGAGCAGGCATTAGAGGCACAGGCTTCAAATGTAAACAAGTGCGAAACCGTCCGGACCCACGGCGCATCTGTGCTGCGCATGTTGGGGGAGCAAGGCAGCGTTCAACCATCCAGGGATTAGTCGTACCCTAAAACGGTCATGAGTTAAACTAGGCTAATAACTATATAGCTAGCTAGCTATGACATGTCCTCACCTCTGTAATGTTATTTGTTTTCCCCATTACACCATTATACGCGTGTGTGTAAGCGGATGAGTTTGCCTAGAAAGCAGCCCAGTCTCACGGCAGTTCGTGAAAAAGTCACGACATTTAATCCGTTGATTCATGCACATGGAATTTTATCAGTCCGGTGGGCAGGCCGGACAGGATCTGTCGCATATCGACCTGTGGATTTTAAAGACATTTCTCAACACAAAAACACGAAAGTGTCCTTGATACCTCAACAATATGACAGGCTAGTGTTACGCCCATCCATTTTCATTATTTCTGCTTCGATTCTGAGTAATCAAGCTTGTTTTGGTCAGTTTCAATAGCGGAAGGCTACGTTAGCCTACCCATTATCCTCAGAGTGTCACGAAAAAAAAAAGAAAAGGAAAATTCGTGTCCATGTACACGAATCAATAGATTAAATGTCATGACTATTCACGAACTGCCATGAGACTGGGAGGCGATTTTACCCTTTCACATTGACCACCAAAGGCGGATGTTAGCGGGTTGTTTGGACAATCTGAACATTCTCCAGCAGCAGGTGTGCATGCGCCATGGGAAAAATCGACATAGTGTTTTGGCATCAGCATCCTCAAGTGGTCAGCAAAGCTTTTTAAGATGAGCAGACTGAAGCAGTAAGATGGACGTTAAATTATAGGCTAGGTTACATGTCCAGTTAAAACCACTGTAACTTGTGGTTACAAAACGACCCCTCTGATACGCTACTTGTTACTACTGTAATGACCATGAATGAGTAGACTCGCTAGCCTGTTGGCTAACGGGCCGGACCCTTTAGTCGACCGTTAACGTAGTCGCCCGTGGTGCGGGTGACCCAGGTTCACTTCCCGGCTGTCCCCCGTATTCGCTACATTGGTGTCAGAAGTGGGATGGTGAGACCGTGAGGCCATCGGAACCCAGATAGCGGTTCCCGGCTGCCCTCTGAATTCGCTACACTACTGAAGCCATGCCGATGACGTGTGTCACAATATAAATCTGTGCCTGTTGAAATATGTCCTGGAACAGACATGCTACTTTCCATTGCAACAGCCTCTGAATATGTTTAGAATCACCTGTCAACAATAAGATACTGTATCATTATCAGCAAGGACTAGGGTGCTAAATCTATTGGGCTATGTCCTGTAATTACATTAACCCCCCCCACCCCCAACTGTAGCTGACTGACGTATATACTGTACACATGGAATTAACCCTCACTGACTTGACCACCCCTCCCTGGGCCGGTCCCAGTGGATAAGTCCAGAGCTGAATATCTTTCCCAGTACACCGCGGCTACTACATATATGGTTATATGTGCATGTAAGATATGCATGTCAGTGTGTTCGTGTGTGTGTGTGTGGGGGGGGGGTACATGCATGGGGGTGTTCACTAATGAGGGTATGCTGTGTGTGGGTGCACGTGTTCATGAAAATGCTAGTGTGGTGAATGCATTTGGGAGTTTGCTGCTCGCAGGTGTGAGAGTGTGTGTGTTTGTTTGCAGTCGTGAGCAAGTAGAGGGGAGGCCACAGACTGGACTAATGGCACCTCGAAGGAAAAGTGTCCCTGAAAATCTCCAGCTAAAAGCTATAATCGCATTAGTGTGCACTGCTGCTGCTGTTTGCTGCTTTACTATCTAGGCCGGCCAAGGATCTGAGAACAGGCTTCATCCACTTACTGCCTCGTGCTGTCTGAAAGCCTGGGAGGAGGGGTGGAGCACATTAGCCATTGTGGCTGATGTATGGGAAATGTCAAAAGCTGACTAGTTTCTTTGGTTATTTCGACAGAGAGAAACGGATCTGTGTCTGTGCGTCGTGGCTTTAGTGTCAAGTCCCCAGCCTCTGCTTTTTAACTACACCGTATTTGACAAACCAGACTTTATTTGGGTTAATTCAATACAATTTAAGGGCTCCGGGCTCGGGTCTGGTCATGACACGTTGTCATGAAAACACAGTCCCTCCACATCTGCTGTTTCTGACAGGAACTCTTCATCACATAAGTACAAGGGGACACACACACACACACACACACACACACACACACACACACACACACACACACACACACACACACACACACAAAACAACTCTCATACATGCAAATTTTGATTGAATGAAAGATGCATGCATACGCTGAAAGCCTCAAACAACACAGTGAAGGTTACAATCCGGCTGGGAGCTATTCCCTATTCCCTCCTCAATTCCTGGTTTCACAGCTCAATTGGCACCTCGCACGGTAAAGTCTGTATCACCCGGCCTCCACTCCCAGCTGCTGTACAACGTGATAACCGGGTCAACACATTCAGCCCACAACAACTCTTACATCGCAAGCTGCGGTTGCACACACACACACACACACACACACACACACACACACACACACACACACACACACACCATGTCTCCCTATATCTGTTGGGACCGCTCATTGATTGCATTGATTGCCTAGCCCTCATCCCCAAACTTAACCTTATCAACTTCCTGCCTAATCTTAACCCTTACCCTAAACTGAACCTCATCCTAATTCTAACCTTAACCATATCAACTTCCTGCCTAATCTTAACCTTTACCCTAAATTTAACCTCATCCTAATTCTAACCTTAAACTCATCCTAATTCTAGCCTTAACTAGATCAATTTCCTGCCTAATCTTAACCCTTACCTGAACCTCATCCTAACTCTGATCTGAACCTCATCCTAATTCTAACCTTCACCATATCAATTTCCTGCCTAATCTTAACCCTTACCCTAAACGAAACCTCATCCTAATTCTAACCTGAACCTCATCCTAATTCTAACCTTAAGATCATCCTAATTCTAACCTGAACCATATCAACCTCCCTTTCTAATCTTAATCCTTACCCGAACCTGAACCTCATCCTAATTCTAACCTGAACCATATCAACTTCCTGCCTAATCTTAACCCTTACCCTAACCTGAACCTCATCCTAATTCTAACCTGAACCTCATCCTAATTCTAACCTTAACCATATCAACTTCCTGCCTAATCTTAACCCTTACCCTAACCTGAACCTCATCCTATGTCTAATCTGAACCTCATCCTAATTCTAACCTTAACCTCATACTAATTCTAACCTTAAAATCACCCTAATTCTAACCGGAACCCCATCCTAATTCTAACCTTAACCCCATCTTAATTCTAACCTGAACCTCATCTTAATTCTAACCTTAAACTCATCTTAATTCTAACTTTAACCTCATCCTAATTCTAACCTTAACCACATCCTAATTCTAACCTGAACCTCATCTTAATTCTAACCTTAAACTCACCCTAATTCTAACTTTAACCTCATCCTAATTCTAACCTTAACCACATCCTAATTCTAACCTGAACCTCATCTTAATTCTAACCTTAAACTCATCTTAATTCTAACCTTAACCGCATCCTAATTCTAACCTTAACCGCATCCTAATTCTAACCTTAACCGCATCCTAATTCTAACCTGACCCTCATCTTAATTCTAACCTTAAACTCATCCTAATACTAACCTTAAGCTCACCCTAATTCTAACTTTAACCTCATCCTAATTCTAACCTTAAACTCATCCTAATACTAACCTTAACCACATCCTAATTCTAACCTTAAACTCATCCTAATACTAACCTTAAACTCATCCTAATTCTAACCTTAACCTCATCCTAATTCTAACCTTAACCTCATCCTAATTCTAACCTTAAACTCATCCTAATACTAACCTTAACCACATCCTAATTCTAACCTGACCCTCATCTTAATTCTAACCTTAAACTCATCCTAATACTAACCTTAAGCTCACCCTAATTCTAACCTTAACCTCAACCTAATTCTAACCTTAAACTCATCCTAATACTAACCTGAACCTCATCCTAATTCTAACCTGAACCTCATCCTAATTCTAACCTTAACCATATCAACTTCCTGCCTAATCTTAACCCTTACCCTAACCTGAACCTCATCCTATGTCTAATCTGAACCTCATCCTAATTCTAACCTTAACCTCATACTAATTCTAACCTTAAAATCACCCTAATTCTAACCGGAACCCCATCCTAATTCTAACCTTAACCCCATCTTAATTCTAACCTGAACCTCATCTTAATTCTAACCTTAAACTCATCTTAATTCTAACTTTAACCTCATCCTAATTCTAACCTTAACCACATCCTAATTCTAACCTGAACCTCATCTTAATTCTAACCTTAAACTCACCCTAATTCTAACTTTAACCTCATCCTAATTCTAACCTTAACCACATCCTAATTCTAACCTGAACCTCATCTTAATTCTAACCTTAAACTCATCTTAATTCTAACCTTAACCGCATCCTAATTCTAACCTTAACCGCATCCTAATTCTAACCTTAACCGCATCCTAATTCTAACCTGACCCTCATCTTAATTCTAACCTTAAACTCATCCTAATACTAACCTTAAGCTCACCCTAATTCTAACTTTAACCTCATCCTAATTCTAACCTTAAACTCATCCTAATACTAACCTTAACCACATCCTAATTCTAACCTTAAACTCATCCTAATACTAACCTTAAACTCATCCTAATTCTAACCTTAACCTCATCCTAATTCTAACCTTAACCTCATCCTAATTCTAACCTTAAACTCATCCTAATACTAACCTTAACCACATCCTAATTCTAACCTGACCCTCATCTTAATTCTAACCTTAAACTCATCCTAATACTAACCTTAAGCTCACCCTAATTCTAACCTTAACCTCAACCTAATTCTAACCTTAAACTCATCCTAATACTAACCTTAACCACATCCTAATTCTAACCTTAAACTCATCCTAATTCTAACTTTAACCTCATCCTAATTCTAACCTTAACCGCATCCTAATTCTAACCTTAACCACATCCTAATTCTAACCTTAAACTCATCCTAATTCTAACTTTAACCTCATCCTAATTCTAACCTTAACCCATCCTAATTCTAACCTGAACCTCATCTTAATTCTAACCTTAAACTCATCTTAATTCTAACCTTAACCGCATCCTAATTCTAACCTTAACCACATCCTAATTCTAACCTGACCCTCATCTTAATTCTAACCTTAAACTCATCCTAATACTAACCTTAAGCTCACCCTAATTCTAACTTTAACCTCATCCTAATTCTAACCTTAACCGCATCCTAATTCTAACCTTAACCACATCCTCATTCTAACCTTAAACTCATCCTAATTCTAACTTTAACCTCATCCTAATTCTAACCTTAACCGCATCCTAATTCTAACCTGACCCTCATCTTAATTCTAACCTTAAACTCATCCTAATACTAACCTTAAGCTCACCCTAATTCTAACTTTAACCTCATCCTAATTCTAACCTTAACCGCATCCTAATTCTAACCTTAACCACATCCTAATTCTAACCTTAAACTCATCCTAATTCTAACTTTAACCTCATCCTAATTCTAACCTTAACCGCATCCTAATTCTAACCTTAACCACATCCTAATTCTAACCTTAAACTCATCCTAATTCTAACTTTAACCTCATCTTAATTCTAACCTTAACCGCATCCTAATTCTAACCTTAACCACATCCTAATTCTAACCTGACCCTCATCTTAATTCTAACCTTAAACTCATCCTAATACTAACCTTAAGCTCACCCTAATTCTAACTTTAACCTCATCCTAATTCTAACCTTAAGCCTATAAAAAAGTCCTAACCCTAACATAGACCCTTTTCCTCATGGGGACCCATAAAATGTCCCCACACAACCTGATCTCACAGAAATACATCACATGACCAGGACCTCTTAACCCTGGCATTACGTGGTGGTGGCAGGTCATGTGTTAAGATGACGTGCCGGCACCACGGAAACAATGCCAAACGGAAAGTCAATTAGGATCCTATGTCGTGCCGGACACACAGATTCCCTGATTCAACAACTTCATGCAATGGGCGGTGTTTAATATTTTCTAGTTAACAACATTTTATTTTATTGTTATTTTTATTGTCATTTGACTGAAGTTATTATAGTGCCTTAGTTACGATTTTTTTTCTCTAAAAACTCTGAATTGTGTGTGATGTAACTCATTTTGATGTAATGAGGTTAGAGTTAGGATTAGCATTAGAGAACAAAAAAATCGTAACTAAGGCACGATAATAAATTCTCTCTTTCTCTCTCTCTCTCCGCAACACAACATTGGCAGCCATAACACTGATTAGTCTCCTGTGTGTCTCTGAAACCCGTTAGATTGTGTGGAAGTGTCCACCAGAGTTGTCTCGGTAACCCTTCATAATACCTACACAAATGAGGCATTAGTTAAGTATTGGTAACTACTGAGTTCATCACCTGTACAGCAACACATGCACCAGTGGTCAGTGAGCGTGTTAACAGATGTTTATCAATACTTATTAATACTACAGTTCATGATTAATTCAGGTAGTACTACTTGTCAGGTAAGTATTTTGTGTGAGCTCATCTAAAGTGAGGACTATCTATGTCTTACAAAGCATTTACACACGAGACTGAAAGACCAGCAGCACCTTGAGACGCACAAAAGTCTAAAGGATCATAAGACCCTTCAGAAAGTGTAAGTACATGATTAACACACTATTTACATGTACACTTGTACATGAACTAATCATGAACTGCAGTATTAATAAGTATTTATAAACACCTATTAACACACTCACTAACCCCCGGTGCATATGTTGCTGTACAGATGCTGAACTCGGCGGTTATAACGCTTCACTGATGCTTCATGTGTGCAGGTGTTATAAAGCGTTACCATCTCTGCTGTTTTAGTAGACAGATAGATAATAGATGGATAGATACTAGATCGATAGATAGACAATAGATAGATAGATAGATAGATAGATAGATAGATAGATAGATAGATAGATAGATAGATAGATACTAGATCGATAGATAGACAATAGATAGATAGATAGATAGACAGACAGACAGATAGATAGATAGATAGATAGATACTAGATCGATAGATAGACAATAGATAGATAGATAGATAGATAGATAGATACTAGATCGATAGATAGACAATAGATAGATAGATAGACAGACAGATAGATAGATAGATAGATAGATACTAGATCGATAGATAGACAATAGATAGATAGATAGACAGACAGATAGATAGATAGAACAAGAGAAAATGTTAAAATTTACCATTGTTTCCCTTATTGAATCACGTAATTGATTCCATCAATCCATCCATCCATCATCCAAAACTGCTTATCCTGCACTCAGGGTGGCGGGGATGCTGGAGCCTATCCCAGCAGTCACTGGGTGGCAGGCCATCACACACACACACACACACACACACACACACACACACACACACACACACACAGAGACACACACACACACCTAGGAGCAATTTAGCATGGCTGATTCACCTGACCTCCATGTCTTTGAGTCACCTGACCTACGTGTGTTTGAGTCACCTGACCTACGTGTCTTTGAGTCACCTGACCTACGTGTCTTTGAGTCACCTGACCTACGTGTCTTTGGGTCACCTGACCTACGTGTCTTTGGGTCACCTGACCTACGTGTCTTTGAGTCACCTGACCTACGTGTCTTTGAGTCACCTGACCTACATGTCTTTGGGTCACCTGATCTACGTGTCTTTGGGTCACCTGACCTACGTGTCTTTGAGTCACCTGACCTACGTGTCTTTGAGTCACCTGACCTACGTGTCTTTGAGTCACCTGACCTACGTGTCTTTGGGTCACCTGACCTACGTGTCTTTGAGTCACCTGACCTACGTGTCTTTGAGTCACCTGACCTACGTGTCTTTGATTCACCTGACCTACATGTCTTTGAGTCACCTGACCTACATGTCTTTGAGTCACCTGACCTCCGTGTCTTTGAGTCACCTGACCTCCGTGTCTTTGAGTCACCTGACCTCCGTGTCTTTGAGTCACCTGACCTACGTGTCTTTGAGTCACCTGACCTACGTGTCTTTGGGTCACCTGACCTACGTGTCTTTGAGTCACCTGACCTCCATGTCTTTGAGTCACCTGACCTCCATGTCTTTGAGTCACCTGACCTCCATGTCTTTGAGTCACCTGACCTCCATGTCTTTGATTCACCTGACCTACGTGTCTTTGAGTCACCTGACCTACGTGTCTTTGAGTCACCTGACCTACGTGTCTTTGATTCACCTGACCTACGTGTCTTTGAGTCACCTGACCTACGTGTCTTTGAGTCACCTGACCTACATGTCTGAGTCACCTGACCTACGTGTCTTTGATTCACCTGACCTACGTGTCTTTGATTCACCTGACCTACGTGTCTTTGAGTCACCTGACCTACATGTCTTTGATTCACCTGACCTACATGTCTTTGAGTCACCTGACCTACGTGTCTGAGTCACCTGACCTACGTGTCTTTGAGTCACCTGACCTACATGTCTGAGTCACCTGACCTACGTGTCTTTGATTCACCTGACCTACGTGTCTTTGATTCACCTGACCTACGTGTCTTTGAGTCACCTGACCTACGTGTCTTTGAGTCACCTGACCTACGTGTCTTTGAGTCACCTGACCTACATGTCTTTGAGTCACCTGACCTACGTGTCTTTGATTCACCTGACCTACGTGTCTTTGAGTCACCTGACTACATGTCTTTGATTCACCTGACCTACATGTCTTTGAGTCACCTGACCTACGTGTCTTTGAGTCACCTGACCTACGTGTCTTTGATTCACCTGACCTACGTGTCTTTGAGTCACCTGACCTACATGTCTTTGATTCACCTGACCTACGTGTCTTTGAGTCACCTGACCTACGTGTCTTTGAGTCACCTGACCTACATGTCTTTGATTCACCTGACCTACGTGTCTTTGAGTCACCTGACCTACGTGTCTTTGAGTCACCTGACCTACATGTCTGAGTCACCTGACCTACATGTCTTTGGACTGTGGGAGGAAACACACGCAGACACGGGGAGAACATGCAAACTCCACACAGAGGACGACCCGGGACAACTCCCAAGGTCGGCATTACTGATTCATGCAGTGAAATGTGGTTTGTCTTACAGGGGTCAAAGTTCACCTGGACTATGGCGCCGTGTCTCTGGGCCTTGTAGGGAGCCATTTTGCTAAAGGGAAGAGCAGTGGAGATGCTAACTCTCCCAGCGCTGAGTGTCTGAGTCCTCTTTGCGGTTGAAAGATGCTCTTCCATAACCAGGAGGCCTGGCTTGAACCACGGGGTGTAAGACATGTGAGGAGTCCAGCAAGTGTTGTGCCTGTGCAGTTCACTGCTGCCACACAAACACAAAACTACACTGTTGTTTATCTGGAAGAGAAGGTTTTAGCCCCACATATTCCCCGTGTGTGTCGTCAGGGCATGGAGCATAAAGTGCAGCTCGGCGTGGGACAAAGCAGACGATGAAGGACCCGGCGGGGCGGTGCCGGTGGCGAGCGGTGCTCGGGGTCCTGGGGGATCCGGGGCCTCAGTGAGCCACGGGGCTGCTGGGAGTGTGGCTGACTGCATATTGGATTCCTCAGACCACCGCTGTCGGCAGCAGATACAGTCTACACCCTGCCTCTCTGCTGTCCTTCCTCTGACCTGCTCTCCTGGCACACCACCACCACACACCTGCTACACACACACACACACCTGCTACACACACACACACACACACCTGCTACACACACACACACACCTGCTACACACACACACACACACACCTGCTACACACACACACACACACACACACACACACACCTGCTACACACACACACACCTGCTACACACACACACACACACACACCTGCTACACACACACCCACCCACACACACACCTGCTACACACACACACACACACACCTGCTACACACACACACACACACACACCTGCTACACACACACACACACACACCTGCTACACACACACACACACACACACACACCTGCTACACACACACACACACACACACACCTGCTACACACACACACACACACACCTGCTACACACACACACCTGCTACACACACACACACACACACCTGCTACACACACACACACACACACACACCTGCTACACACACACACCTGCTACACACACACACACACACACACACACCTGCTACACACACACCCGCTACACACACACACACACACACTTGCTACACACACACACACACCTGCTACACACACACACACACACACACCTGCTACACACACACACACACACACACACACACACACCTGCTACACACACACACACACACACCTGCTACACACACACACACACACACACACACACCTGCTACACACACACGCACACACACACACCTGCTACACACACACACACACACACACACACACACACACACCTGCTACACACATACGCACACACACACCTGCTACACACACACGCACACACACACACACCTGCTACACACACACACCTGCTACACACACACGCACACACACACACACACCTGCTACACACACCCACCCACACACACACACCTGCTACACACACACACACACACACACACCGAGGGACAGTGTAGTACGGCCGGTTCACCTGACCTCCATGTGTTTGGACTGTGGGAGGAGGAAACCGGACCCCCCGGAGGAAACCCACACAGACACGGGGAGAACATGCAAACTCCACACAGAGGACGACTCCCCCCCCCCCCCCTCCCAAGGTCGGACTACCCCGGGGCTGGAACCCGGGACCTTCCTGCTGTGAGGCCACCGCGCCGCCCCCAGTAGATTACACGACGTAATCTCCTCTCCTTGTTATGTACAGCAGTGTTTCTCCTCTACGCTGTCCTGATGCGTCTTGTGTCTCCAGGCAACAGACAGAAAAGGTTGCAGGCCTGCCGCCACAGAACCCTCCAGACTCCTCTTCCTTCATCTGTGTTCTCTTGACTTTTACGTGCACCTGTTTGTAATTACGCTCGCTGCCGTAGCGTAGGCCCGTGGGTGCGCCGCTTCAGCCCGCGGAGGCCTCGCTCGGCTGTCTTTGTGCTGTACATCTCTTTTGGGTTGCCCTTGACGATCAAATAAACACAGACGGGAGACGGGAAGCTACTTCTGACAGCCTGGCTGGCGACACAACGGATAACGGCTCACGCTGTAATGGAACTCATCACAATAATCCGTTTTAACAGGAGCTGCCGTGGTTTTGAAATTGAAAGGAGGAGGAGGGAGGCATGGAGCCAGATGGGAGAGGAGGGGAGAGGAGAAAATGAGATAGCCGGGGCTGGGTGAGGCCTCGGTCACAAAAGAGGAACGCGTTGCAAAAGAGAACAAGCTGGAGTGGGATGTAGAATTACACACCATCGTAGTAAGAGTACAAGCTGGTACCAGTTTTGCTCAATTAGTGACGTTTTTTCAGTTGTAATTCGCCTCAGGGTAGAAGTACTACAGCAAGTAGGGTCAATAGTAGTAGTAGTAGTAGTCCCAGACAGCAAAACTGCTGTGGCCCGGACCCGTCCCACACCCGACACTTCATCCGGTCCACATACCGCGTGGAATGATGGCAGGTGGGTGGTCCGCTCCTGTTTACCAGATCTGGGCCAGAACCAAGCCATAGCAATGCTGCACGTGCCACATATGTGCCAAAGGTGGCCATATTTGTTTTGTGATATTTGGGCCATATTCACCATTTACCACACGGGGCCACTTCAGGGTCACACCCAGATCACATGTTGCCCAGAGCACCGCATCTTTGCCAGAAAAGGCCCACATGTGAGTTGGCATATTTGGGCCATATTTGCTGTTATACATGTGGGCCACTTCAGGCTCACATCCATGTTGTCAGGACCAGAAGAAGACCAGCAGTGCTGCATCACTGCCTGAAGTGGCCCACATCCGGATGCTACCTGGGGTGGTAGTAGTAGCAGTAGTAGTAGCAATAGTAGTAGTAGCAATAGCAGTAGTAGTAGTTTTGTTAGTCACATCAGTATTGGTGATGTACTACTCATTGTGTATTTGCAGTAATTGCACATGACGGGACTCGCAGCAGAAGCGAGTACATGATGACTGCGTGGTGCTGTGGGACGCCTGTGGGTTGACACATGAATAATCTGCTAATTGCTGACTCCTGCTCTGGATAAAAGCATCTGCCAAATGAGAAATGTAATGCGATGCGGTAACAACTCACTGCTGTTGTTGTTTTTTAAACGAGCGTCTATCAAGAGATGGAAAAGAACGTCTGTCCAATAAATCAACTATAAAGACCATGATGTTTGACTTTTTTAACCCTGTGACTTTACTAAATATGTGACCGACCCAAGCCATAGGCTGCTTGCAACTCCCGGTTTTGCCTAAAAAAATTGATAAATGATGGGCGCCTGGGTAGCATCGCCAGTTCGAATCCCCGCGTCGCCTCCAGCTTGGTCGGGCGTCCCTACAAACACAATTGGCTGTGCCTGCGGGTGGGAAGCCGGATGTGTGTATGTGTCCTGGTTGCTGCACTAGCGCCTCCTCTGGTTGGCCGGGGCGCCTGTTAAGGGGGCAGGGGGAACTGGGGGGAATAGCATGATGCTCCCACATGCTACGTCCCCCCGGTGAACCTCCTCACTGTCAGGTGAAAAGAAGCAGCTGGTGACTCCACATGTATGGGAGGAGACATGTGGTAGTCTGCAGCCCTCCCTGGATCAGCAGAGGAGGGTGGAGCAGAGACCGGGATGGCTCAGAAGAGTGGGGTCATTGGACGAGTACAATCGCCACACCAGCGGTAAAACAGTAGTGGTGTTTACAGTGCTGCAGTACTGTCAGTACAGCCACACCAGTGGTACAACAGTAGTGGTGTTTACAGTACTGCAGTACTGTCAGTACAGTCACACCAGCGGTAAAACAGTAGTGGTGTTTACAGTACTGCAGTACTGTCAGTACAGTCACACCAGTGGTACAACAGTAGTGGTGTTTACAGTGCTGCAGTACTGTCAGTACAGCCACACCAGTGGTACAACAGTAGTGGTGTTTACAGTACTGCAGTACTGTCAGTACAGCCAGACCAGTGGTACAACAGTAGTGGTGTTTACAGTACTGCAGTACTGTCAGTACAGCCACACCAGTGGTACAACAGTAGTGGTGTTTACAGTACTGCAGTACTGTCAGTACAGCCACACCAGTGGTACAACAGTAGTGGTGTTTACAGTGCTGCAGTACTGTCAGTACAGCCAGACCAGTGGTACAACAGTAGTGGTGTTTACAGTACTGTCAGTACAGCCACACCAGTGGTACAGCAGTAGTGGTGTTTACAGTACTGTCAGTACAGCCACACCAGCGGTACAACAGTAGTGGTGTTTACAGTGCTGCAGTACTGTCAGTACAGCCAGACCAGCGGTACAACAGTAGTGGTGTTTACAGTACTGTCAGTACAGCCACACCAGTGGTACAACAGTAGTGGTGTTTACAGTACTGTCAGTACAGCCAGACCAGCGGTACAACAGTAGTGGTGTTTACAGTACTGTCAGTACAGCCACACCAGCGGTACAGCAGTAGTGGTGTTTACAGTACTGTCAGTACAGCCACACCAGCGGTACAACAGTAGTGGTGTTTACAGTACTGTCAGTACAGCCACACCAGCGGTACAACAGTAGTGGTGTTTACAGTGCTGCAGTACTGTCAGTACAGTCACACCAGCGGTACAACAGTAGTGGTGTTTACAGTACTGTCAGTACAGCCACACCAGCGGTACAACAGTAGAGGAGTTTACAGTACTGCAGTACTGTCAGTACAGCCACACCAGCGGTACAGCAGTAGTGGTGTTTACAGTACTGTCAGTACAGCCACACCAGCGGTACAGCAGTAGTGGTGTTTACAGTACTGTCAGTACAGTCACACCAGCGGTACAACAGTAGAGGAGTTTACAGTACTGCAGTACTGTCAGTACAGTCACACCAGCGGTACAACAGTAGTGGTGTTTACAGTACTGTCAGTACAGCCACACCAGCGGTACAGCAGTAGTGGTGTTTACAGTACTGTCAGTACAGTCACACCAGCGGTACAACAGTAGTGGTGTTTACAGTGCTGCAGTACTGTCAGTACAGTCACACCAGCGGTACAACAGTAGAGGAGTTTACAGTACTGCAGTACTGTCAGTACAGTCACACCAGCGGTACAGCAGTAGTGGTGTTTACAGTACTGTCAGTACAGCCACACCAGCGGTACAACAGTAGAGGAGTTTACAGTACTGCAGTACTGTCAGTACAGCCACACCAGCGGTACAGCAGTAGTGGTGTTTACAGTACTGTCAGTACAGCCACACCAGCGGTACAACAGTAGTGGTGTTTACAGTACTGTCAGTACAGCCACACCAGCGGTACAGCAGTAGTGGTGTTTACAGTGCTGCAGTACTGTCAGTACAGCCACACCAGTGGTACAGCAGTAGTGGTGTTTACAGTACTGTCAGTACAGCCACACCAGTGGTACAGCAGTAGTGGTGTTTACAGTACTGTCAGTACAGCAGTAGTGGTGTTTACAGTGCTGCAGTACTGTCAGTACAGCCACACCAACGGTACAACGGTTGTGGTGTTTACAGTGCTGCAGTACTGTCAGTACAGCCATACCAGCGGTACAACAGTAGTGGTGTTTACAGTGCTGCAGTACTGTCAGTACAGCCACACCAGTGGTACAGCAGTAGTGGTGTTTACAGTGCTGCAGTACTGTCAGTACAGCCACACCAACGGTACAACGGTTGTGGTGTTTACAGTGCTGCAGTACTGTCAGTACAGCCATACCAGCGGTACAACAGTAGTGGTGTTTACAGTGCTGCAGTACTGTCAGTACAGCCACACCAGTGGTACAACAGTAGTGGTGTTTACAGTGCTGCAGTACTGTCAGTACAGCCACACCAGTGGTACAGCAGTAGTGGTGTTTACAGTGCTGCAGTACTGTTAGTACAGCCACACCAGTGGTACAACAGTAGAGGAGTTTACAGTACTGCAGTACTGTCAGTACAGCCACACCAGCGGTACAGCAGTAGTGGTGTTTACAGTACTGCAGTACTGTCAGTACAGCCAGACCAGCGGTACAACAGTAGTGGTGTTTACAGTACTGTCAGTACAGCCACACCAGTGGTACAACAGTAGTGGTGTTTACAGTACTGTCAGTACAGCCAGACCAGCGGTACAACAGTAGTGGTGTTTACAGTACTGTCAGTACAGCCACACCAGCGGTACAGCAGTAGTGGTGTTTACAGTACTGTCAGTACAGCCACACCAGCGGTACAACAGTAGTGGTGTTTACAGTACTGTCAGTACAGCCACACCAGCGGTACAACAGTAGTGGTGTTTACAGTGCTGCAGTACTGTCAGTACAGTCACACCAGCGGTACAACAGTAGTGGTGTTTACAGTACTGTCAGTACAGCCACACCAGCGGTACAACAGTAGAGGAGTTTACAGTACTGCAGTACTGTCAGTACAGCCACACCAGCGGTACAGCAGTAGTGGTGTTTACAGTACTGTCAGTACAGCCACACCAGCGGTACAGCAGTAGTGGTGTTTACAGTACTGTCAGTACAGTCACACCAGCGGTACAACAGTAGAGGAGTTTACAGTACTGCAGTACTGTCAGTACAGTCACACCAGCGGTACAACAGTAGTGGTGTTTACAGTACTGTCAGTACAGCCACACCAGCGGTACAGCAGTAGTGGTGTTTACAGTACTGTCAGTACAGTCACACCAGCGGTACAACAGTAGTGGTGTTTACAGTGCTGCAGTACTGTCAGTACAGCCACACCAGTGGTACAGCAGTAGAGGAGTTTACAGTACTGCAGTACTGTCAGTACAGCCACACCAGTGGTACAACAGTAGCAGTGCTGCTGGTGGTTGTTGTTTGTCCGTCACAGCGACGAAGACCATCTACTCATCCTGTAGGGGTCGATTTCTGTGGGTGTGAAGATGGCTGGTTAGTCCAATCTGCGCCCTGGATGTTCTCTGGCAGTGTGGGCCTGGGATAGTGGGAGTAGCTGGAGGTTGCTGGCACGGTCTTTCCTCCCCTGCCTGCGGCTCTCTGCTGCAGCAGTCCTGGGGGCCTCACATGTGTTTGCACCATTTTGGACAGCTGCACACCACTCTCCTCTGTTCAGAGCTTCTGTTCCCATGTGTCGTAGTTGATGGGGGAGACATGTGTCGTAGTTGATGGGGGAGGCCATGTGTCGTAGTTGATGGGGGAGACCATGTGTCGTAGTTGATGGGGGAGACCATGTGTCGTAGTTGATGGGGGAGACATGTGTCGTAGTTGATGGGGGAGACATGTGTCGTAGTTGATGGGGGAGACATGTGTCGTAGTTGATGGGGGAGACATGTGTCGTAGTTGATGGGGGAGACATGTGTCGTAGTTGATGGGGGAGACCATGTGTCGTAGTTGATGGGGGAGACCATGTGTCGTAGTTGATGGGGGAGACCATGTGTCGTAGTTGATGGGGGAGGCCATGTGTCGTAGTTGATGGGGGAGGCCATGTGTCGTAGTTGATGGGGGAGGCCATGTGTCGTAGTTGATGGGGGAGGCCATGTGTCGTAGTTGATGGGGGAGACCATGTGTCGTAGTTGATGGGGGAGACCATGTGTCGTAGTTGATGGGGGAGACCATGGATTGTAGTTGATGGGGGAGACCATGTGTCGTAGTTGATGGGGGAGACCATGTGTCGTAGTTGATGGGGGAGACCATGTGTCGTAGTTGATGGGGGAGACCATGTGTCATAGTTGATGGGGGAGACCATGTGTCGTAGTTGATGGGGGAGACCATGTGTCGTAGTTGATGGGGGAGACCATGTGTCGTAGTTGATGGGGGAGGCCATGTGTCATAGTTGATGGGGGAGACCATGTGTCGTAGTTGATGGGGGAGACCATGTGTCGTAGTTGATGGGGGAGACCATGTGTCGTAGTTGATGGGGGAGGCCATGTGTCATAGTTGATGGGGGAGACCATGTGTCGTAGTTGATGGGGGAGACCTTTAACGAAACCTTCAAGGTGTCTTTGAAGCGCTTGTTTTTAGCACCATGGGGGTGTTTGCCTTTCTTGAGTTCACCATATAACAGTTTCTCTGGGAGCCGGTGGTCTGGCATGCGAACTACGTGGCCCGCCCAGTGAAGCTGCGATTACACGAGGATGGTGTGTATACTCAGCAGTGGTAACAGTCGGTGGCATACTTAGTTCTGATTCTGGTTCTGGCTGCAACAGCGGTCGGTGGACCAGTGGTAGCAGCATCAACATGGAGGCGCGTGTAGAGCGAGAGAACAGCCACGGCAGGGCAGACAAGGAAATGGAGGAAAGGCACACCCGCATAATTGATGGTGGCTTGCTGCAGCCAATTAAATATTTACAGACGCACTTCCCTCCGACACCTTGATGATGAGGAGCAGTAGCCGGAGGATTTTCAAATGGTGGGAACCCAATGCAGGAGACGCGGCAGGGGGGAGATTAAACATTAACAGGCAGATAGATCTACTTCTCCTCCTCATCTGATCCCATTAACTCCGGGCAGTCCAGTTCCAACCCCTTGTCCACCTCCCTGAAGCCCCTCCCCACCCCTCCACCTCTCTCACACACACACACACACACACACTTCTGCAGGACAACAACTCCCCATCGATAAAATCCCTCGATGCCACGCTGGCTATCTCCACCCCCACCCCCACCCCCTCCTCCCTCGGCACCAGTTGCACCACCTGTCAGGGCCCGGGCGAAGGAGCAGTAGGAGCAGGAAGAGAAGAGATGGGCTGGGAGGGTGAAACGCACCCGGACACCTGGCTCAACCAGCAGAACAAGATGGATACACAGGAAGCTGCTACTCACAACAGCAGCGGAGGGGAAATGGATGTTGGTGGGACTCCACTTGACAGGAAATCTACAAAATGTCAGAGAAGTCATGCTGAATGGATTGTTTTGAATCCGCCCGCTAATGTCGCCCCCCCCCCTTCAGCCTAATGGCGTGGTTTCTTCTTCAGAGGTGTATGCTGGAATGACTAAAAGCAGCAGTTTCATATGTCTGGCAGAAAAAGTTTCTGGACGTGGTCATCCTAACATGTCAGCATGGCTGGCTGGGGGTTTTAGCTGCTGGTCCTTCAAGGTCATGGAAGAGCAAGTCTTAAAGGAACATTTGAGTTTTGTTTTGTTTTTTAAATGGCAGTTGGTACTGATGGATAATGCTGTTTTTCCCACTGTCCCTGCTGCAGGTAGACAGAGATGAGCTTAAAATCTGTGAATTTTCCTTCCGAGTGACTGACTGACACCCCTCTTCTGGTGTTTAGAAAAATTAATTGTTGAAGGTACAATCTGCAGTACAAATGTAGACAAAATCTGTCACCCCATCACTGAAAGTCAAACATCTATCTATCTATCCATCCATCCATCCATCCATCCATCCATCCATTTATTTATTTATTTGTATTCTCAAACTGCCTGAGTGAGCTCTGAGTGACTGACAGTACGTGTGGCTGCAGACTACATCTGAACTTTTAATTCACTTTGAGGCGGGAAAAGTCCTGTTTACATTCATTAAGCTTTTAGATTTGGGCTACAATTGATAGTATTTTGGTGGTATTTGGATCTTTTTTGTTGTTGTTGATTTGTTCCCCCTAATTGTACTTTGCTAATTACCCCGCTCTTCTGAGCCGTCCCGGTCTCTGCTCCACCCCAGATATTAAAGAATCTTTGGCCCAAATATGGTCCACATCTGCAGTTACCTTACAGTCCACATGCCCAGATAGCAAAACTACTGTGGCCCGGACCCCACATCCAGATGCTGTCTGGATTTGGCCTTGAATGACAGCACGGACTCAGGGTGAGTGTGGCTGCCTCAACTCAGCCACACATCCACCTTATATGTCCCACATGTGGCCCACATAGTATGTGCTGTAACCCAAGTCAAGACCAGTTCATTACATTTGGGCCAAGTCTGGCCCACACAACAGTAGCCAGTGCCGTATCTGAGCCTTAAGTACCAAAAGTGCCCCAGATTAGGCCCAAATGTGTCTACTATCTGGATAATCGCTCAGCACTGGCCTTTAAGGAAACATGCTGGAGCGTACTTCACTGCCTGCCTTGACTTTGAACCGACACACAGAACAACATATTAACATTACTGCTGGCACAGCTCAAGCTCAACGACGGGTCAAAACCATCAAACGTCATTCTCTGTGCAGAACATACGGACCATCTCTGTGCAGAACATACGGAACATCTCTGTGCAGAACATACGGACCATCTCTGTGCAGAACATAGGGAACCTCTCTGTGCAGAACATACGGACCATCTCTGTGCAGAACATACGGACCATCTCTGTGCAGAAGATATGGAACATCTCTGTGCAGAACATAGGGAACCTCTCTGTGCAGAACATACGGACCATCTCTGTGCAGAAGATATGGAACATCTCTGTGCAGAACATACGGACCATCTCTGTGCAGAACATACGGACCATCTCTGTGCAGAAGATATGGAACATCTCTGTGCAGAACATATGGACCATCTCTGTGCAGAACATACAAAACATCTCTGCAGAACATAGGAAACCTCTCTGTACAGAACATACGGACCATCTCTGTGCAGAACATACGGACCATCTCTGTGCAGAACATAGGGAACCTCTCTGTACAGAACATACGGACCATCTCTGTGCAGAACATAGGGAAACTCTCTGTACAGAACATACGGAACATCTCTGTGCAGAACATATGGAACATCTCTGTGCAGAACAAACGGGACATCTCTGTGCAGAACATACGGACCATCTCTGTGCAGAACATAGGGAAACTCTCTGTACAGAACATACGGAACATCTCTGTGCAGAACATACGGAACATCTCTGTGCAGAACATATGGAACATCTCTGTGCAGAAGATACGGAACCTCTCTGTGCAGAACATATGGACCATCTCTGTGCAGAACATACAAAACATCTCTGCAGAATATAGGGAACCTCTCTGTACAGAACATACGGAACATCTCTGTGCAGAACATAGGGAACCTCTCTGTGCAGAACATACAGACCATCTCTGTGCAGAACATAGGGAACCTCTCTGTACAGAACATACGGACCATCTCTGTGCAGAACATACGGAACATCTCTGTACAGAACATAGGGAAACTCTCTGTACAGAACATAGGGAACCTCTCTGTACAGAACATACGGACCATCTCTGTGCAGAACATAGGGAAACTCTCTGTACAGAACATACGGAACATCTCTGTGCAGAACATACGGAACATCTCTGTGCAGAACATATGGAACATCTCTGTGCAGAAGATATGGAACCTCTCTGTGCAGAACATATGGACCATCTCTGTGCAGAACATACAAAACATCTCTGCAGAATATAGGGAACCTCTCTGTACAGAACATACGGAACATCTCTGTGCAGAACATACGGAACCTCTCTGTGCAGAACATACAGACCATCTCTGTGCAGAACATAGGGAACCTCTCTGTACAGAACATACGGACCATCTCTGTGCAGAACATACGGAACATCTCTGTGCAGAACATACAAAACATCACCCTTGAATGTTACAAGTTCAAAATGCTAGGCCTTACCAAAGATTTGACATCTGGCCCCGTTTTTCAAGAGCTCATGCTGCATCCTTGATTATAACCCCCCCCACCCCCATCTACCATCTCTCTCCTTCTCTGTCTCTCTGTCTGTCTGCCTCGCTCGCCCTCACACTAATCCCTCTTCACACATCAGTCAATAAGAGCACTGTAGAGTGCACAGAGCCATACAGTACTCAATGCAGCAGTTGTACAACTTGAATGGGCGGCCACAGATCTTTACTATTGAATCAAGTGGGGCCGGGGAGAAAAGCCAAGCGTGCTAATACCGGGGATGCTCCCCGCTTGCTGTTCTTTTACCCCCAATTTTCCTTGGAACGAAGCCTAAACCCCTTAGCACTCTTGAAATCAATACTCTAGCTAAACTCTTACTTCCTTTTGCAGCGAGCACACACATGTGTGGCCGCCTACCCCGAGGCCTTGCAGACCTCTGTAACTGCACCCTGTGCACTAGTAATCTGACAGATTTGTGGGGAAGTGCTGTCATTGCTTTCAAGGAGTGGTTTTAAACACTGATCTGGCCCGACAGAGTTAACTGCATGGCGGACCTCCTTTGACAATAAAGCACTTTTATGGCAACACAAACTGGCTGAAAGAGAATCAGGACGACTACATGCAACACCCCACCCCGCAAAGCACTTAAGGCATAAAGTAAAACAAGGTTAGCAAACATACATGTCAAACACCCCGCACACTGTCGTTGAAAACAGCAGACTTTTTCCCACACAAAAAAATTCCTCACTGCCAAAAGCTTACAACACAGAGATGTACTTTTTTTTTTTTTGATTTTCCCCCACATTCTCCCCAATTGTGTCCAGCCAATTACCCCACTCTCCCGAGCCGTCCCGATCACTGCTCCACCCCCTCTGCTGATCCGGGGAGGGCTGCAGGCTACCACATGCCTCCTCCCATACATGTGGAGTCACCAGCCGCTTCTTTTCACCCAAGGGCGTAAGAGAGAGTTTTATATTGGGGGGGGCAAAACCCTGTAGGGGGTCTGGGGGCATGCTCCCCTGGGGTTTAAACTGCCATTTTACAGCAGTTTACAGCAAAGAAGAACATGTCTCATGGCCACATGATAAAGAGTATAGAACAGTGCAAGAAAGACACATGCAACAAAGTGCAACACAACATGCATTTACCCTGCCTGTACTGCATACTGTACATGCTGTACTGCATACTGTACATGCTATACTGCATACTGCACATGCTGTACTGCATACTGTACATGCTGCACAGCCTTGTAAGGTCAGGTTGCTGTACTGTATGCAACGTTTTAATTTCTCATATTAAGCTTAACTAGCTAGCAAAGATACACAACAGCTTAGCAACACATGATGACGCTACCAAACTACCAACACACAGTACTGTGAAATGAGTGTACATACTATATAAAACACAGTACTGTGAACTGAGTGTAAATACTATATAAAACACAGTACTGTGAAATGAGTGTACATACTATATAAAACACAGTACTGTGAAATGAGTGTACATACTATATAAAACACAGTACTGTGAACTGAGTGTAAATACTATATAAAACACAGTACTGTGAAATGAGTGTACATACTATATAAAACACAGTACTGTGAACGGAGTGTAAATACTATATAAAACACAGTACTGTGAACAGAGTGTAAATACTATATAAAACACAGTACTGTGAAATGAGTGTAAATACTATATAAAACACAGTACTGTGAACGGAGTGTAAATACTATATAAAACACAGTACTGTGAACGGAGTGTATATACTATATAAAACACAGTACTGTGAACGGAGTGTAAATACTATATAAAACACAGTACTGTGAACGGAGTATAAATACTATATAAAACACAGTATTCACAGTAAGGTTGGTGTGAGCCGTTGCCTAGTAACGTTATAACCTTTAGAGTTTATGTGCGTGTGACGTCACAGCGTCTCTGCTAGCTAAAGTTAGCCTTCCCGCTCACTGACTAGCGCTGACAGCAGCTAGCAGAAATACATTTACTTCATTAAATACGTAACTTTCAACCCCAGG
>NC_079219.1:2582328-2589229 GCF_029633865.1 Lampris incognitus | reverse complement strand
AGGGAGCAGGAACGCCATGCACATAAACCTGATTAGGACGGCCAGGGAGTCTGTGTACGCCGGCCTGATTAGGACGGCCAGGGAGCAGGAACGCCGTGCACATAAACCTGATTAGGACACGCGCTACACATGCAAAACAACACGAGGAAAACATGATCGACAGTGACAAAGGGAAACCAGAAAAGAAGATCAAGCCTGTCTGGAACCAGCAAGAAGTCGTCTGACTTCTTATTTGCCTATGTCGACCTGAATCAAAGAACCGGGCGAGTCTCTTGCAAAAGATAAGACTCAACAAACGTAACAAACTGGCCACGAGCACACGGTACACCCGGCGATCCTTAACAACGCCTGGGGGGCGAAGAATCCGCGCTGGTTTGTGGTGGCTAGCATTAGCATTGCTAGCGGCAGTGTCGGCCTGTCGGCGGATACAGAGAGATGGCGGGGGATCCCCGGTCATAGTGACGCCTTCGGAGCAGTGGTCAACATATGTGGAGAAGTTTGAACATTTCATGCTGGCAAATCCCAGGTAGCATCTGGATGTGGGCCACTTCAGGCAACGATGTGCAGCACTGATGGCCTTCTTCTGGCCCTGACAAAATGGATGTGAGCTTGAAGTGGCCCACATGTATTATACCAAATATGGCCCTACTACTACTACCACTACCACTACTACTACCACTACTACTGCCACTACTACTACTGCTTTTGGCTGCTCCCGTTACGGGGCGTCACAGCTGATCATCCGTTTCCATCTCTTCCTGTCCTCTGCATCTTCCCCTGCCACATCAGCCACCTGCATGTCCTCCCTCACCACATCCTTAAACCTCCTCTTTGGCCTTCCTCTTCTCCTCTTCCCTGGCAGCTCCATATTCAGCATCCTTCTCCCAGTATACCCAGCATCTCTCTTCCACACATGTCCAAACCATCTCAATCTTGCCTCTCTTGCTTTGTCTCCAAACCGTCCAACCTGAGCAGTCCCTCTAATATACTTGTTCCTAATCCTGTCCTTCTTCATCACTCCCAAACAATCTTATCATCTTCAACTCTGCCACCTCCAGCTCCACCTCCTGTCTTTTCATCAGTGCCACTGTCTCCAGACCATACAACATAGCTGGTCTCACTACCATCTTGCAAACCTTCCCTTTAACTCTTGCTGGTACCCTTCTGTCACAAATCACTCCTGACACTTTTCTCCACCCACTCCACCCTGCCTGCACTCTCTTCTTCACCTCTCTCCTGCACTCCCCGTTACTTTGGACAGTTGACCCCAAGTACTTAAACTCATACGCCTTTGTCACCTCTGCTCCTTGCATCCTGACCATTCCACTGTCCTCCCTCTCACTCATGCATAGGTATTCTGTCTTGCTCCTACTGACTTTCATTCCTCTTCTCTCCAGTGCATACCTCCACCTCTCCAGGCTCTCCTCAACCTGCACCCTACTCTCGCTACAGATCACAATGTCCTCCGTGAACATCATAGTCCACAGAGACTCCTGTCTGATCTTGTCTGTCAACCTGTCCATCACCACTACAAACAAGAAAGGGCTCAGAGCCGATCCTTGATGTAATCCCACCTCCACCTTGAACCCATCTGTCATTCCAACCACACACCTCATCACTGTCACACTTCCCTCATACATATCCTGCACCACTCCTACATACTTCTCTGCAACTCCTGACTTCCTCATACAATACCACACCTCCTCTCTCGGCACCCTGTCGTATGCTTTCTCTAAATCTACAAAGACACAATGTACCTCCTTCTGGCCTTCTCTATACTTCTCCATCAACATTCTCAAAGCAAACATCACATCTGTGGTGCTCTTTCATGGCATGAAACCATACTGCTGCTCACTGATCATCACCTCTCCTCCTCTTAAGCTAGCTTCTATTACTCTTTCCCATATCTTCATGCTGTGGCTGATCATCACCTCTCCTCCTCTTAACCTAGCTTCTATTACTCTTTCCCATATCTTCATGCTGTGGCTGATCAACTTTATACCTCTGTAGTTGCTACAGTTCTGCACATCACCCTTGTTCTTGAAAATCGGTACCAGTATGCTTCTTCTCCTCTCCTCAGGCATCCTCTCACTTTCCAAGCTTGTGTTAAACAATCTAGTTAAAAACCCCACTGCCATCTCTCCTAAACATCTCCATACCTCCACAGGTAAAACCCTAACTCTCCTTCTCCACACATAAAATCTGTTGCCAAATCAAATATGCGGATCATAAAATCTCCAAATATGGCCAAAACATGCCAAATCAAATGTGGGCCTTTTCTGGCAAAGATGCGATGCTCTGGGCAACATGTGATCTGGATGTGACCCTGAAGTGGCCCGTGTGGTAAATGGTGATTATGGCCCAAATATCACAAAACAAATATGGGCCACCTGTGGTAAATATGTGGTACATGCGACATTGGTATGGCTTGGTTCTGGCCCAGATGTGGCAAACAGGAGTGGACCTCCCAAATGCCACCATTCCCCCACACGGCATGTGGGCCGGATGAAGTGTCTGGTGTGGGATGGGTCCGGGCCACTAATTTTGCTATCTGGGATGGAACTGAGGAGAAGCTCCCAGTTTTTCTCAGTGTGATCGGGCCGGCAACTTACGGGAGGCAGAGTATGAATGTGTAAGAAAGGGTCGTGGTAATGCACCGGTGTTAGGAAACTACAAGAAGCAGCAGTTCAGAATATCACCCAACATTTATATATCAGCATTACACCTTCCCCAGGGTTGTTTATATTGGGGGAGACAACCAACAATATGACAACACCTAAAAATAATGCTGTACAAATTCTCTCACAGATGGCAAAAAAGCCATTTTTGACACCGCCAGTGTGAAAGACTGGACTACAGGGGCTGTTCTGCTGCTGGACTTGGAACAAATTGCCCACAGTATTTGTGACAAACAAGATGTCTTTCTCAAAAATGGGGGAAAGTAGAGAGTTATATACGGACCGCACAATCTAAAAGTAAATAAGGACATGCAAGGCATCACTAAACTTTTGAAACTCCTATGAAAGGAAAATTCTACATATTTGAAATAAACATTATCAATAAATATAATGCATTACCTGATATTATTAAAATATTGTAGCGAATTCGGGGGACAACGCAACCATGGGAACTGCAGCGGCTGGGAAGCGAACCCATATCGCCCGCACCGCAGGAGACGTCGCTAATCGCTCGACTAAAGGGTCAGACCTGCCAGCCAGCGGCCAGCGTGTCTACTTATCCATGCACGTTACAATATGAATACAAAATCAGGCAGAAAAATGAACAAATGAATTAAACGGCACACATACACGTATCAACAAGCTGGGCTCGGTTTGGGTAGTTTTCTCTTCCCCTGCCTCTGTTTTCCTGTTTTCCTTGCTTGATCTTTACCTCTTCTGGGTTGTGAAATAAAAAGAGTGCAGGGTGTGCTCTGCACGCCGAAGGGTTAAACGCCATGAAGCACAGGCCAATTCACATTGCTTGTCTCCATTTATTTGCTGTGCAGAAATGTTCAAGGACGGTCTCAACGATTGTCTACAAAAGAGGAAGGAGAGGAAGACAAAGAGGTGAAAGAAAGAGGTGAAGAGAAGGAAGGAGGAGGACAAATATAGTATCGTAGACGCGAAGCGCAAATAAAACCGTTACGTGGTGTCACCGCTGCGACACGGGATCATTGTGTTAAGTTTGTGAGTGGAAGTAGGCCTCGTACTGACTGTGTATTCTCAGGTATGATTACATCATTTCCTGTTTGGATGCTGACCATTTAAGGCTGACAGTGTAAATTTGTTGCTTTTGCACTGGCTTAACGGAGCTCAAGTTGGCACTTCCGAATCATGTTTTTACCCAACCGACCCAGAAGAGCACGCCAGCAACACTGAAAATCACAAGGCCGAGTCGTTTGAGGACGTTAAAGCTGGTGGAGCACATCCTCCTCCTGCATCGCTGTCGATGGCGTGCCTGTTAAATCTCTCTTGTTCGAATGAGACCACACGGGCAATACCAAGTGGTAGAACAGGCGGCAGAGGCTAAGACAGGGTAGTGGCGGGGGTGCAGAAAAAATATATTTTGACAGGTTGACATATGAGGATGAAAAAACCTACAAAATCTTTAACGTCTTACAACAGCGTAAGTTTTAAGATGCATGGCCGTCCCCTGAATCTATGCATATGTCACAGCTGAACATGGGAGAGTAGATGTCAGTTTGTCAGCGAGTGAGTTAGACGCCAGAATAATGAGGTGCTGCACATCTAAAAAGAACACAAAAGAAAAATATGATGAAAAAGAAGAAGAAGAAAAGAGGATCAGTAGGTTACCTTGCTCCATGAGACTGAAATATAGACATCAGGCACATCTGAAGTCCTCAACATGTGTCTTATTAAGTGCCTGGTGTAAATCCTCCTTCCACAGACTAAACCCTGGCATCTGCAGAGACTCTGATCAACTCTGTGGCTAATCCCCGATGACTGAGCCTCCCAAATGGGCTACGAACAGCAGGGGGGGGCCGCAAAGAGACGATGTGCTATGTGTGCGTGTGTGTGCCAGGTTTTTCTACCCTAATGGGGACAAGCAAATGTCCCCATTAGGGTAGAAAAACCTACCTTTCTGTTTCGTGTTCTGGGTCCCCATGAGGAACAGGGTCTATGTTAGGGTTCAGGTCAGGATTTGGGTTTAGGGTTAAGGTTAGAATTAAGATTAGGTTACAGTTAGGGTAAGAGCTAGGGAATGAATGTAGTCAATGAGGGGTCCCCACAAGTATAGGGTGACATGGTGTGTGTGTGTGTGTGTGTGTGTGTGTGTGTGTGTGTGTGTGTGTGTGTGTGTGTGTGTGTGTGTGTTCATCTTTGTGTGAGTACAGTAGACATGCAGGGGAAAGCACACAGAGGTGTTGCTGATACAAATCGAAGAGGGCCAGAGATGAATTGGGGAGTGTGGTGGAAATGTTTGAAATAGGGAAGGATGAAAATTGGATCTTGGAGGACAAAAATGCTGAACGGGTGGGTGGGGGGGGGGGGGGAGGAGAAGGGGGAGAGGTCACGTCTAGTTTCGGAGAAGGAATGAGAGGAGATCCATTGGGTAAGACATGGAAATGGCAGGTTGAAGGAGGTAGGACCACAGAGTGCGGAGGTGACCCGGATCATTGATGGCTATGATAGCAGAGGGGGGGCAGAGGGGGGAGGAAAGAAAAAGGCTGAGGGTTGGCGCTTTTTTCCCTCTTTTTTGTTTACCCATTTTCTGCTGGGAGTCAGCATGTTTGGGTGTGGACTGCAGGCGAGTGGATCGATGTGAGTTTCTGTAGCCAGAATACTCTCCTCCATCTCTGACACCGCCACAACACTGTGATGGAGCAATGGGAGGGAGGGAGGGAGGGAGGATGGATGGAGGCAGCAATAAAGAGGGAGAGAGAGAGTTGTTGAGTACCTATCTCACAGTTTGCTTTTTTGTCCCTACTTATATCTTTTTCTTTTTTAAACAATCTATTATTTTATTGTCTAATCATTCTATTTTGTTGCATCATTCTTACATAATACTTTTGATCTGATGGTGATTTTGAGTTATCACACGGTCAGCTGCACCTTGTACAGTGTGCTTTAGCAGTACTGTACGTAACTACGGCCGTGCCAGTGAGGCCTCTCTGGGCTCTGTGTTCAACAAACTGGGCGCAAGCATGCACACGCTCAATGCAAATATAGTGTTGGTAATGCAGTGAGCTGAGACAGTAGATGAAGGGGTTGGATTAGAATGAGTATGCTGGTGTGTAAACGTCATAGGAAAATACATGGCGGGTAATGAACTGCCACACCGCTTTGCAGGTGATGCATTTCTCTTCATGGACTCAGTTATCCTCACCATAAAAGACGCTCTGCAAGCATGCACTGTGAACAATAATAATAATAACAACAATAATAACAACAACAACAACAACAACAGTAATAATAATGATAATAATAATAGGATCACTATCGCCACGCCCTGTGATGGACTGGCAGCCTGTCCATGGTGTCTCCCCGCCTGCCGCCCAATGACTGCTGGGATAGGGTCCAGCACCCCCGCGACCCTGACAGCAGGACAAGCGGTTTGGATATTGGATGGATATTATAAACTGGTGGATGTGGGAGGGGCTTCGACTTGGCCAATCAAACCAGCTCCACTCATACTATTTAAAGGCGCTATGGTGCTTGGCACTGTTAATTTCATAATGGATGAAGAGGGAAGTCTGTCGGCACCTGCCTGCACCACTCCTCACTTAACTTGGGTGTCCAAAGGAGTTGAATCAAGTGCAACTGGACTTGGTATATATCCGTGAAGACGTTTCGCCTCTCATCCAAGAGGCTCCCTCAGTTCGCGACTTTCTGACTAGACCAAGCTAGTCCCTCGGATGTGTGAAATCCGGCAGGCTGGCGGTAAATTCTTTCCCCGTGCCGCCGCCGCCGTCTTTCAGCTGTATACACCATTCTGATAGACTGTGGCAAAACAAACTATACGTAAGCAGCACACGAGAAGATCTTTATCAAACAGCCCGGCTTACACCATGAACAAGCTGGCTTCAGTGTTCTCACCTTCTGCACAAGCCCACGCAGAATGACAGTCAACATGCTAGTTTAGTCCACAGGATGACTCGGGGGTGGATTTTCAGGTCCCGGTCCTGTGACCCGGTAACAAAAAAAAAAACATCTCCCGTCCTGTTCTGCTCACAGGACTGATAGTAGAATTGACTCCCACCCCATGGGACTCCTGTGGGAGTCACATGACCCACAGGAGTCCAGATGCCAGACTAGTAGCGACACGTTGTACTAGTTGATATGTGTGTGTGGACCAGGCAGATGTTCACTTTGCCGAGTTAAGTTGAATTTTCTGTCGTTTTCTTCAACTGATCATCTCATTCAGAACATTACATTGACAC
>NC_079219.1:2559828-2574828 GCF_029633865.1 Lampris incognitus | reverse complement strand
GGGTGGCTTCCTTCCCTGGCCCTCTCCAGCTCCCACCTAATGGGCGGTTCATTCGCCTTACCCACCCAGCTTGCACACCTGCCTTCCACCAGCCCATCAGCTCAGCGGTACATCTGCTCCGCTTCTCCGTCCACTCACCGCCACATGGCTCTTCTGCATTATGCAGGCTCCGTACGCCAGGGAAGAAAATCCAAAAACGTTGAATCAGTTCATCTGGATATTCATATGTGGATATGGACGTGACCATTAGCTCTCATTAATGCTCACGTCCATATCTGCATCTGAAACCGATCATTGGTTTCAGTCGTTATGCAACTGTATCATTTATAAGGGTGGGGACACCTGCAGTCAGCTGGGACTGAAGAGGTCACTTATATGAGTCATGAAACGTCTACTACTACTACTACTACTACTACCACTACTACCACTACTACTACCACTACTACCACTACCACTACTACTACCACTACTACCACTACTACTACCACTACTACCACTACTACCACTACTACTACCACTACTACTACCACTACTACCACTACTACTACTACTACTACTACCACTACTACCACTACTACTACCACTACTACTACTACTACTACTACCACTACTACCACTACTACTACCACTACTACCACTACTACCACTACTACTACCACTACTACTACCACTACTACCACTACTACTACCACTACTACTACCACTACTACCACTACTACTACCACTACTACCACTACTACTACCACTACTACTACCACTACTACCACTACTACTACCACTACTACTACTACTACTACCACTACTACCACTACTACTACCACTGCTACTACCACTACTACCACTACTACTACTACTACTACCACTACTACCACTACTACTACCACTACTACCACTACTACTACCACTACTACTACCACTACTACCACTACTACTACCACTACTACCACAACTACTACCACTACTACTACCACTACTACCACTACTACTACTACTACTACTACTACCACTACTACCACTACTACTACCACTACTACTACTACTACTACTAACACTACTACCACTACTACTACCACTACTACCACTACTACCACTACTACTACCACTACTACTACCACTACTACCACTACTACTACCACTACTACTACCACTACTACCACTACTACTACCACTACTACCACTACTACTACCACTACTACTACCACTACTACCACTACTACTACCACTACTACTACTACTACTACCACTACTACCACTACTACTACCACTGCTACTACCACTACTACCACTACTACTACTACTACTACCACTACTACCACTACTACTACCACTACTACCACTACTACTACCACTACTACTACCACTACTACCACTACTACTACCACTACTACCACAACTACTACCACTACTACTACCACTACTACCACTACTACTACTACTACTACTACTACCACTACTACCACTACTACTACTACTACTACCACTACTACCACTACTACTACCACTACTACCACTACTACTACTACTACTACTACTACTACCACTACTACTACCACTACTACCACTACTACTACTACCACTACTACTACTACTACCACTACTACCACCACTACTACTACTACTACCACTACTACTACTACTACTACTACTACCACTACTACCACTACTACTACTTCCAGCTGCTCCCGTTAGGGGGCGCCACAGCGGATCATCCGTTTCCATCTCTTCCTGTCCTCTGCATCTTCCTCTGTCACACCAGCCACCTGCATGTCCTCCCTCACCACCTCCATAAATCTCCTCTTTGGCCTTCCTCTTCTCCTCTTCCCTGGCAGCTCCATATTCAGCATCCTTCTCCCAGTATACCCAGCATCTCTCCTCCACACATGTCCAAACCATCTCCATCTTGTCTCTCTTGCTTTGTCTCCAAACCGTCCAACCTGAGCTGTCCCTCTAATATACTCCTTCCTAATCCTGTCCTTCTTCATCACTCCCAATTAAAATCTTATCATCTTCATCTCTGCCACCTCCAGCTCCTCCTCCTGTCTTTTCATCAGCGCCACTGTCTCCAAACCATACAACATAGCTGGTCTCACCACCATCTTGTAAACCTTCCCTTTAACTCTTGCTGGTACCCTTCTGTCACACATCACTCCTGACACTCTTCTCCACCCACTCCACCCTGCCTCCACTCTCTTCTTCACCTCTCTCCTGCACTCCCCGTTACTTTGGACAGTTGACCCCAAGTATTTAATTTAAAGTGATGAAACATGTCTGTCAATAGACGTTGTCTCCAGATGAACTGACTCAACTTTCTTTGAATCACTGTGGTCGTGTCTGTCTGACTCTCAGCCGGGCTGCAACTGCATAGTCAGAGTTCTTCCTCATGTTGTTTGTGCTCCCTGTATTTATCCTGTCTCCTTTTGCTTTCAGGATCACTACTCCGCTCCCCCTGCTGCCTGCCTGCCCGCCTATCCGCCTGCCCGCCTATCCGCCCGCCCGCCTATCCGCCCGCCCGCCTATCCGCCCGCCCGCCTATCCGCCCGCCTGCCTGCTCACTTACTCCCAGCCAGCCATGCTCACGCCCTCGTCCGTCTGTCCTGCTCCGCTCAGGTTTGCCACCCACCATTCAGCTCATTCCAGCTCTGCCACCCCCCATCGCCTCTCTACTCCCTGCCTCTCCTGCCATCCTCCTCCTCCTTTACTCCCACAGCAAACCTGCCGTACGTTACTTCATTCCGGTGTCTGCGTCTGGGTCCGCCTGCACTGATCACAACACATCGTGCTATCATGACTGGTGATTACTGAGCAGAACGTGAGTAAGATGGGACCTTTTCCACATTTCCGCTTTGCGTCCTCGTCATTATGACGCGCTGTTAAATACAACTACGTTAAACACATTATGGCATGAATTCACAGAGTCCTGACCCTTTGTGTAGCAGGGACAAACACTAATTAGATGTCAGACATGAAGATAAGGTGAGTGTGACGTTAGCTGGCTTGCTAGCCTTTCTAACGTTACTCTGCAGGCAGCTCAGTAGTCACCTCATACTGAAGTCGAACCTGCGATGCAAAGCCTTTAAAATCATTTTGTTGGACAATTTGATTTGTGAGTTTGTGCTGCACAGTGTGTGATGTAGATGACATTCAGCAGCCCAATATAACGACCAGGAAGCAGCCTGGAGATGCAGGGAAGCCTTCGCTCTGCTCATGTGTTACTCAGTAATTACAGCCATCATCGGTTAATTACTACATCTATTTTCCGGGGTTATTACTGGCTGATTTCTGCGTAATGAATGGCCTGCAACTTAAGGCCTTACCGGTCAATATTTCAGGAGTAAAACACAATTTCTGCTCAGCACACTGTGACTAAGAATTGCAGCTGCATTCTTAAATTGAAAATGCACAAGGCCAGTTTTTGGGGTCAGTTTAGCGAGCCCGCGGCCCTGGGTATTCAACCAACGTGACCGAACGAGGACAAAAATCCATTTAAATGCTTCCCAGCAACAAAAGAAAACACTACCACGTCCGGCTTAACCCACCCTTTACATCCTGCATCAAACACACCGGCCTCAGTCCCATTTGACTACTGTCGAGAAAAACAGCTCAAGGTTTCCCTTCTTCATCCTCTCCACTGGCACGAGGAAGAGGAGGAGGAGGAGGAGGAGGAGGAGGAGGGAGGCTGCGACTGTTTGTCAGTCATGGCATCAGTAAAGTTGGCGGTGGAGGGGAAGGCGATTTGTTTTGTGGCTGCTTGCCTGAGAGCCTCTGCTTTAAATACCAGCACCTTGGGCTGATGATGGACTGTTTGTTGTGCCTGCCACTCCTGCGTTTTATGTCATGCTGCTTTTAAATGGTTTCGAATGGCGGAAGTGACTGCCCACCGGGACGGATAAAGCGGAGGCCGGGGGACGTCACTGTGTGATTTAGCAGCGCCAAGGCATTTTAAGGGACGCCGTCGCCCACTGGAGCTTCCCGAAAGGTCGCCCTCTTTACAACTACCCTTGCAAGCTTGTATGAAAACACCTCATTTCA
The DNA here is from genome assembly GCF_029633865.1 of Lampris incognitus. NCBI lineage: Eukaryota > Metazoa > Chordata > Actinopteri > Lampriformes > Lampridae > Lampris > Lampris incognitus. The sequence continues at coordinate 2,570,799 of NC_079219.1, read as the reverse complement.
TTTTGCTGCGGCGCCGCCACAAGCTGTGCACATCCCCCTGCACCCGTCTCATTATGTGGGGCAGCCAGCACTGCAGCAGCGAGGGCCAACTTGAGAGATTTGCATTCACGTCATGATTGGGGTTCAGATCATTTGCAAAGCCATCAAATGGATGTCCTTTCATATCTGATGCCTCTGCAGTCCTATCATTCTTACACACTGGGAATCTTAATGATGGCTCTCTTATTTGCAGTTGTTTCAGGAAATTCAATGACTTACTTTCAGGGTCATGAGCAAAATGAACAAGACAAGCATCTTTGAAGATTATGATAATGGAAAAGGAGGGCAAAATCAGAATTGTTTTAAAATTCTCTGGCACGTTCCACATCTTATTATCCTCCTGCTTGGCAGCCACCCATTTTCAAAGGCGTGATAAAAATACACATTAAACACACTCGCTGACATCTCGGCAGCACAAAGGTTGGCATCTCAGCATGCAGGGTGTGTACACACGACTAACGGCACGTGTGCAGTAAAAATAATCAGAGATGTTCTGGGAAGAAACATGCAAATCCAGCCACAAAGTGGTCTTTAGGATTTCGCCCAGCGCCACGGCAGCTGAAAACACGCAGTCATACATCATGCTATCTGCTCAGAGAACTTCAACGCTCCATATCGCAGGCGCCTCGCTGGAGTGAACATTGATACCCTCAAGTGTGGGTGAGAGAATGACTATGCAGAGCTCGGTATGACGGCAGAACTACGGGCCAGATGGTGCCAACTGAACCACAGTGTGAGAGGGAGGAGGGTGGCGTTTCAAAGGGCGAGCTCATGCAAATCCACGCCACGCTGAAGCTGTTGACTCATGAGGTTCTGCGGTGTTTACCAATAACACACAGGAACGGGACGTTGAGAAGTGAGCAGGAAACCTCTACACGGCTAAATGTCCAGACGGACGGGCGATTAAAGCCAACCACAAAGCTGAAATGGTTCTCTGAGCGAATCATCGAGGGTTTTAGAAAGCAACCCCGCACAAAATGGCTGTCAAGGAAAGAGACGCGGAGCCCATAGAATAAGCATACATTAAGGTCATGTTGGCTATGTGGTGCTTGATGTGCTGTAACTACATGCTGAGCAGTGAGCACGGCATGCCGGTATATCATGGCCCGGGTCCACGTGCCCCAAGCACTTCCCCACAGAATGAATCCTCTCATTCACAACGCGTCAGAAGTTCTGGTACTTCCACACGCCCGATACTCATTCATCATTCAGTCGCTGGGTTAAGATCAATACAGCGAAGCTCTTTCATACGCAGACGACGTCCACTAGAAACAGGGCTTGGGGGTGTGTAGGTGACCGGGCTGGGCGATGCGCTGTTTCAGAACCGACACTGCAATACACATATACACACACACACACACACACGTTGTAGCTGCACTGCAAAACTTGCAATGGCAAATAGGGTGCATCCATCATGTTGGGCTGAAAATCGTACTGCTTGATAGATAATGAAAGCTAACAAGATCCACTTTGCTATGACTTGTCTTGAAGAAAAATATCTGATAAATGTAGTCCGACTGAATGACCGCCTTACTTCCCGTCTAACATCACCCGAACCATCGCCGGAGGGATGCATGTTTGCAAATGGAGTTTTAAAAGTTAAAAGTATAACTGCATAAAAGTATAATATTTGGGGAAATTATCTAAATGGCAGCACAGTGGTTAGTGGGTCGCCTCACAGCAAGAAGGTCCTGGGTTCGAGTCCCGGGGTAGTCCGACCTTGGAGGTCCACCCGGGTGGTCCTCTGTGTAGAGTTTGCATGTTCTCCCCGTGTCTGGGTGGGTTTCCTCCGGGGGCTCCGGTTTCCTCCCACAGTCCAAAGACATGTAGGTCAGGTGACTCAGCCGTACTAAACTGTCCCTAGGTGTGTGTGTGTGTGTGTGTGTGTGTGTGTGTGTGTGTGGGTCTTGTGATGGCCTGGCAGCCTGTCCAGCGTGTCTCCCTGCATGCCAGCCAATGACTGCTGGGATAGACTCCAGCATCCTGTGACCCTGATGAGGATAAGGGGCTTGGATAATGGATGGATGGGAATGATCTCACTCATTTTTATTCTTGAATATTCCAATATATATCATAAAAAAACTATCTCAATGTTGATGTTTTTCCACTTAGGTCTAATAGCTGCACAAGGACGTTAGAGGGGAATTCTGCGGACAGCCATGTTGCATTTCTGCTGTTTTGTTCCAGTCACGTATGACTGAGGCAGTTAAATACGCCGTCCTGCAGCAACAACAAAAACTGCCTCCCCTGGTTTGCTGCTGCGGGTATCTGGAGTGCAGTCATGGCTGCAGAGGAGTTTGGAAGGACACGGCACACTGCAGGGAGGGCCGGGCAGGTGTAAGTGGGGGAGTGATGCAACCACGCACTGTGAAGTGTGAGACTGCCCTCCTCTCTCGTGATCAAAGCCAGCCCATTATTGATGCTAATAACGACTGCTGCCGGCCCGATCCCCGACCAGAAAAGGGTGGACCCTGACGGGACCTGTCAGTGGAGAGGAGCCGGATCAAGGCGGATTGTGCCAGGCAGGGAAATAAAATCAAACTATACGTGGGGCAGTGCAAGCTCCACAGACAATATACAACCTGAACATCCACAGACAAACAAAACTTTTCCTGTCGGTTACCGTCAAGAGTCCTGCGCCCGGCTTCGAATAACCATGTGTTCTCTCATCTGGCCCCCTGCACGGATCCTCCTCGGCACATTTCAGAGGGTTTCCTTGCCGGGGATTATCTAGAACTTTCCGCTAGAATTAGAGAGAGGGTATGTCCCTCTAGCCAGCCAGGGAAGATAATACTAATGATGTCTTGTGGGATCCTCTAAGAGGACCCCTGATCTGGATCCACGGGGAGCCACAGTGACTCTTGGCATTGAACTGCCACGCTGGAACACACAATAACCCCCACTCCTAATTCTCCACTAATGGAATTAAATACGTGATAAAAACCTCTCTGTAAGACAATTATGTATCGTGTCATATATACATATACACACACACACACGCACACACGCACACACACACACACACACACACACACACACACACACACACACACACACAAGCGTGGGTTTTCTTCTTGGGTGTTTAAAGGTAGAGCTTTTCTCCAGGTGGCAGCTAACTGAGACCTCGCAGTAAGAAAGAGGAAGTGTGTCAGAGACAAAAGAAGACAAGTGTCACACTGTCCACGAGCTCAATCTGGAAAAGCTAGACCAACGAACCAAATAAGGGAAGACTATCGATTGATTCAATGCACCAGGCATGAATTATACATACAAATTCTTTTGTACAGCAAACATCTCTAGAATTTAAATGTGATCCACACAGAGCGAGTCCACGCCTTCTTTCCTCAGTGCATAACATTGTACTGCAAGTAGTGCTAATGCAACTGCTGTGCCATATGTTTGACCCATCAGAATATGATTAGACACGCTAGTATTCCATGTACAGTTAATTACACATGAAGACACAGACATGTTGACTGCAGTGCTGCATGTTCCATATGTACGTTACATTGCTGCACGGTTACAACATGCTGGTTTTGCAGACAGGCTGGTGTGCACTGTGCTGTCATGGATGATGCTGTGTTCGGTAAGAGAGATCATGAGATCAGTGCGTTCAGGGGCACTATACCTGAGTTGCCTGGAGCACCACTGAAAGCTTCTGTCTCATCTGGCGAATGAGCAGGTATCCCCAGGGACCCCTGGTGCAAATAAAGAGATGGAGAGAGGGGAACCCCCCCCCCATTCTCTGTATCACATCTCCACATCATTCCTAAGAGCCACTCTATCGCTAGTGCAATTTTCTGAACCAGTTTCTTTTTTCTTTTTTTAGATGCAAAGCACCTCATGAATCTGGCTTCCAACTCACACACTCACAAATGTCTCTCATTTAGTTGTAGGATCTCTGCAGATTCGGGTTGTCCTAGAACACAGTCAGAACCGTCGCATGGGCTGTGCGAAGTGTGTGACTGCACAGGGCCTCACGCCTGGCCTGCAATCCTGCAGCATATATATATATATATATATATATATATATATATATATATATATATATATATATATATATATATATATATATATACATATATAATACAGACCCAGCAAGCTTCCAAAGGGAAATTCCCGTGTGTCAATTCCATTATGCATAGTCAAGGTCTCATGAAAAATTCTAACAAATTATTCAGGTTTTTTCATTTTCGATATTGCGTCATTTACGTTGTGCGTGCTGCATCTCACTGCGAGAAAGAAGGGAACCAATGTTGCACAGCGAGGAAGAAGGAGAAGGCAAACAATGCTGCATGAGAGGAAGAAGGAGAAGGCAAACAATGTTGCACGAGGAAGAAGGACAAGCGAAACAATGTTGCACGAGAGGAAGAAGCAGAAGGGAAACAATGTTGCATGAGAGGAAGGAGAAGGGAAACAATGTTGCACGAGAGGAAGAAGGAAAACAATGTTGCACGAGAGGAAGGAGAAGGGAAACAATGTTGCACAAGAGGAAGAAGGAGAAGGGAAACAATGTTGCACGAGAGGAAGAAGGAGAAGGGAAACAATGTTGCACGAGAGGAAGGAGAAGGGAAACAATGTTGCACGAGAGGAAGAAGCAGAAGGGAAACAATGTTGCATGAGAGGAAGGAGAAGGGAAACAATGTTGCACGAGAGGAAGAAGAAGAAGGGAAACAATGTTGCACGAGAGGAAGAAGGAGAAGGGAAACAATGTTGCACGAGAGGAAGAAGGAGAAGGGAAACAATGTTGCACGAGAGGAAGAAGGAGAAGGGAAACAATGTTGCACGAGAGGGAGAAGGAGAAGGGAAACAAGGTTGCACGAGAGGGAGAAGGAGAAGGGAAACAATGTTGCACGAAAGGAAGAAGGAGAAGGGAAACAATGTTGCACGAGAGGAAGGAGAAGGGAAACAATGTTGCACGAGAGGGAGAAGGAGAAGGGAAGCAATGTTGCACGAGAGCAAGAAGGAGAAGGGAAACAATGTTGCACGAGAGGAAGAAGGAGAAGGCAAACAATGTTGCATGAGGAAGGAGAAGGGAAACAATGTTGCACAAGGAAGAAGGAGAAGGGAAACAATGTTGCACGAGAGGAAGGAGAAGGGAAACAATGTTGCACGAGAGGGAGAAGGAGAAGGGAAACAATGTTGCACGAGAGGAAGAAGGAGAAGGGAAACAATGTTGCATAAGAGGAAGAAGGAGAAGGGAAACAATGTTGCACGAGAGGAAGGAGAAGGGAAACAATGTCAGCTGCACGAGAGCCCGACCGATTTCATAAACACGATTCGGGTGCTGACAAAAGGAACAAAAAATGAAAAAGGAGGAAGAATTTCATAAATCACTGCGAGGATCGCTGGATAAATTGGCCAACACTTCCACAGATGTGATGGCTGAGCAGGTGTCCAAAGCTAGCGGGTGCCTGTGACTGTGACTGTAGGCCACGTGTAATGACCAGCCTGAAACATGAGCTAAAATCTGAATGAAATGTAGGCTGCTTTACTAAATTTCAATACGGTCATACTTCAACATGCCAAAATAAAGTGACAGCTGAGCTGACCTGATGATGTAAAGCCACAGGTTAACAGTACGAAAGACTATAACAGCAAAAAGTCATAGCTGACACTACGTGCACGGTGATGCTGTATGATTCTGGTTGTTAAAATGTATTGCACCAAAATAACGCATGCAGTAGAACTAGAATAGCTATGTGCATGTGACCGTGATTCGCGCGCATGCATGTAAATGAGTACCCCCCCCCCCAACCCTGCAATGGTCCTGAACACAAATCCACAACTCATTTTCAGGAAAGATTGATTTATATTCAACACAGTTGAAAGTTTCAGTTATTTGACAGGCGACTCATCGTGGGACGAGACACGGCTGCTCGTCTTATTTTCATGCTTTTTTAAATAATACACGTCATTGTCAGGAACTTACTGTTTATACAGCACAAGCAAGAGCAAATCCACTTTGAAGAAGCAAAAGCATGAACAAACAAAAATAAATCCAAGACAGATGGGGAAAAAAATAACAAGCATTAACAATGGCGAGGCTTTTTCCAGATGGATGTCTCTGATGGGGGAACAAGGTTTTCAGAGCCATGCTGAAGTAGCTTTTCTGCTTGACACCCAACAAACCTGATTGTTTTTCATGGCTAGTTAACATGGCTGGTGGGCAGTTAACATGGCTGGTGGGCAGTTAACATGGCTAGTGGGCAGTTAACATGGCTGGTGGGCAGTTAACATGGCTGGTGGGCAGTTAACATTACCTGCAGTTTCGATATTGTTTTGAGGAGGGGCGTGCGACCACACCTGTGAGTCAGTTTGAAATGTTTTTATACTACGTTAGCGTGGTTTCTGGTTTCATTTCTATCTTATTGGTTGACGATGCCGTCATTGTACATACACACCACAGGTTACAGTAGTTTCCGAAGACGTGTTTTGGAGGGGTGTGTGTGAAACCCCAAAATTTTACACGCTGTACCTTTAAGACAATGATCTGTAGCATTCTGTTGGAGACTGTCCTCCACCAAAAAAAAGACCCCATAGGTGGTTTGTACGAGCAGCTTATTACCACCTATAGTGAGGGTTTAAGCTACTTCCTGGCGGTCCTCTGTGATTATAACACATTACTTTCCCTGTAACTATAAGCATCTCCTTCCATAAGCTGTGGTGAGAAGGAATATGAATAAAAGCAAAGTGTAATGTCACATAGCGGTTATAACGTCCACGCTAGCTGACTCTCTAACTTGTGGCTAACGTTAAGTTAGCTCTTATAACCTTATCCATAGTAAACATGCTGCCAACAGCAGTCTGACTTACTACACTAGACGGAGAAACAACACAAACACACACTGACTACATGTTCTGTTGTTCTCATGTTGTTTTAAGAACCCACAAAGCATAGCGGTGAAAAGTATCTGTGGCATATCTCCTGCCGCCGCTAGGGGCGCTAATTCAGGAAACGCTGCTCTGGGTCGAATTAGAGGACAAACCACCTATGTGATGGTATGGTTTTGGGGGACTTGTTGATTTATCTGGCAACAGCGACACGGATGACAACATGGATGACGACGCGGAGGAGCTGGTCCCTAAACAGAATTCCACATCGGTAATATGGGGACTGGTTTGGATTTTCCAAAACCGACACGGCCCAAACAACAGTTATTTGCAAACAATGCAAAGATAAGGTTCGTAGTGTTGCATGGCAACACTACGAACCTTTTTATCCACCTCAAAGCAGAAAGCGGCAGAAAGAGGATGCTGACAGTCACACAGTGAAGGCATCCCAACCGGGCGCTTCGGCTACACATGCAGCCGGAGGCCTCCAGGCCAAAACAAACGCCTCTAATGAAGGCGTTTGAGCAAGGCACTCCGTATGACAGGACCAGTAAGCACTGGGAAGAGGTAAATGATGTAGGGACATTTCACCTTGTCGAGGACATGCTTCCCATAAAAACCCTGGAAATGAGGGTTTCACAAGACTGCACAACACAGTTGATCTGGGGTGCGAGCCACCCTGCCGCAAATGTTTCTCCATCCCACGGCTGTACTGCGAACGCCACGGCGAGATTCCACGCCACACGCCACACGCCACACGCAACACGTCCAGCTCGACAACAAGTGATTTATGGTCCAGCCGCCCTGCAGAACCTCACATGAGTCTGACCATTCACTCACCGCCTGGAGGCTTCTTCTTCTTTTCTTTTACAGGTTTTCTTAACTTGTTGCACTATATTCTTTTAAATAGGGCCATTAGTTTAGTTGTACAAATCTGAGGCAAATTTTTAATTCATGATATTGGGCTATAAAAATAAAATTGACAATTGACATGTACTGTTCAGTAACTTGCAAAATGGTCTTAAAAACCAACACAAACAAGAATCGTGATAAGCTTGTTGATCGTGAGCCTGAAATAAAATCGTGATATATTTTTGCAATATCGCCACCCCTAGTATGAACACACCTAAACACAGCTAATAGTCCCCCACCATTTTCATGGCCAACTCAGCTCTTCATTCAATAAACTCATTGTATTGTCAAAGTAAGCAGCATCAAGCTGAAAAGCTATACAAAATAATGAATTTGGATACATAAATTAACACTTTTCTGAAAATATTGACTATACTGGTAGTTGATTGGCTACTGATGATCGCTGACTGAAGGTCAGAGTTTATCCCCCTTTTTATTTACCTCTACATCCCTGTGTGGATGTGCATGCACATGCACGTTTGTCTGTTTGTACCCATCCCAGACAGCATCCGGATGTGGGCCACTTCAGGCTGTGATGCAGCACTGCTGGTCTTCTTCTGGCCCTGACAAAATGGATGTGACCCTGAAGTGGCCCACATGTATAACAGCAAATATGGCCCAAACATGCCAAATCACATGTGGGCCTTTTCTGGCAAAGATGCGGTGCTCTGGGCAACATGTGATCTGGATGTGGCCCTGAAGTGGCCCGTGTGGTAAATGGTGAATATGGCCCAAATATCACAAAACAAATATGGCCACCTTTGGCAAATATGTGGCACATGCGGCATTGCTATGGCTTGGTTCTGGCCCAGATCTTGCAAAACAGGAGCGGACCGCCCAAGTGCCATCATTCCACGTGGTATGTGGGCCGGATGAAGTGTCGGGTGTGGGACGGGTCCGGGCCACAGCAGCTTTGCTATCTGGGATATCAGACACCAGCACTGAAAAGCTCTCTAAATCCACAGCTCTTTGATAACAGAACACACAGAACTTTTTTAAAAGACGTGTGCTTGGTATCTACAACACTGTGTCTTCTGTTTTTAGACGTGTTGCCTGTGTGGCCCTAATTAACTTCCTGTGTCTGAGGGCTCGTCTCTGCAGTCTGCAGGCTGGCCGGCAGCGTGACAGCACGAGCTGAATGTCACGCTCTCCTTGGACCGATCAATCGTCATGATCAGATATCAGACACCTGAGGGAAGGCACTAGCCACAGATCACTCACTCAAACACACACACACACACACACACACACACACAAAATCTCACTTGCAAAAAATGCACGTACACACTGAGCCAAGGATAAGCTGAGGACTGAGGCTGCAGACAGTCGGGGGGGGGGGGAGATAAAGCTTGTCTTCTTAAACACTTTCTCTTTCTCATATTCCAACATCTGATCTGCATGTCAGCCTGACGAGACGAGATGGGACGAGACGAGACGAGACGAAACGAGAAGAGACGAGGAGAGACGAGGAGACGAGACGAGAAGAGAAGAGGAGACGAGACGAGATGAGATGAAAAGAGACGAGACGAGAAGAGAAGAGGAGATGAGAAGAGAAGAGGAGACGAGACGAGATGAGACGAGAAGAGACGAGGAGAGACGAGGAGACGAGACGAGACGAGACGAGAAGAGGAGACGAGACGAGACGAGAAGAGAAGACGAGATGAGATGAAAAGAGACGAGATGAGATGAAAAGAGACGAGACGAGATGAGATGAAAAGAGACGAGACGAGAAGAGAACAGAAAAGAAGATGAGATGAAAAGAGACGAGACGAGAAGAGAAGACGAGATGAGATGAAAAGAGACGAGACAAGGTGAAAAGAGCTGAGATGAGACGAGAAGAGAAGAGAAGAGAAGAGAACAGAAAAGGAGACGAGATGATATGGAAAGAGAAGAGAAGAGAAGAGAAGAGAAGAGAAGAGAAGAGAAGAGAAGAGATGAGATGAGATGAGATGAAAAGAGAAGAGAAGAGACGAGACAAGGTGAAAAGAGCTGAGATGAGACGAGAAGAGAAGAGAAGAGAAGAGAAGAGAACAGAGAAGGAGACGAGATGATATGGAAAGAGACGAGAAGAGAAGAGAAGAGAAGAGAAGAGATGAGATGAGATGAAAAGAGAAGAGACGAGACAAGGTGAAAAGAGCTGAGATGAGACGAGAGGAGAGGAGATGAAAAGAGAAGAGACAAGTTGAGAGGAGAGGAGAGGAGATGAGATGAGATGAGATGAAAAGAGAAGAGAAGAGACAAGTTGAGAGGAGAGGAGATGAGATGAGATGAGATGAGATGAAAAGAGACGAGACAAGGTGAAAAGAGCTGAGATGAGACGAGAAGAGAAGAGAAGAGAAGAGAACAGAAAAGGAGACGAGATGATATGGAAAGAGAAGAGAAGAGAAGAGAAGAGAAGAGAAGAGAAGAGAAGAGAAGAGAAGAGAAGAGAAGAGAAGAGAAGAGAAGAGATGAGATGAGATGAAAAGAGAAGAGAAGAGAAGAGACGAGACAAGGTGAAAAGAGCTGAGATGAGACGAGAAGAGAAGAGAAGAGAAGAGAAGAGAAGAGAAGAGAAGAGAACAGAGAAGGAGACGAGATGATATGGAAAGAGACGAGAAGAGAAGAGAAGAGAAGAGAAGAGAAGAGAAGAGATGAGATGAGATGAAAAGAGAAGAGACGAGACAAGGTGAAAAGAGCTGAGATGAGACGAGAGGAGAGGAGATGAAAAGAGAAGAGACAAGTTGAGAGGAGAGGAGAGGAGATGAGATGAGATGAAAAGAGAAGAGAAGAGACAAGTTGAGAGGAGAGGAGATGAGATGAGATGAGATGAGATGAAAAGAGACGAGACAAGGTGAAAAGAGCTGAGATGAGACGAGAAGAGAAGAGAAGAGAAGAGAACAGAAAAGGAGACGAGATGATATGGAAAGAGAAGAGAAGAGAAGAGAAGAGAAGAGAAGAGAAGAGAAGAGAAGAGATGAGATGAAAAGAGAAGAGACGAGACAAGGTGAAAAGAGCTGAGATGAGACGAGAAGAGAAGAGAAGAGAAGAGAAGAGAAGAGAAGAGAAGAGAAGAGAACAGAAAAGGAGACGAGATGATATGGAAAGAGACGAGAAGAGAAGAGAAGAGAAGAGAAGAGAAGAGAAGAGAAGAGAAGAGAAGAGAAGAGAAGAGATGAGATGAGATGAGATGAAAAGAGAAGAGAC
>NC_079219.1:2497328-2554828 GCF_029633865.1 Lampris incognitus | reverse complement strand
AGCCTACCAAACATACTGGCCTACCAAACTGATAAAGCAGTGATTTAGCAAACTACCTGTGATGCTAGCATGTGTGCTGCCATCAGGGGCAAGGCCTTGTAAAACTAGCAGCGTGTTCGTCCTGGTTACCTGTATTGAAATATGAACACGTGCATTGGGAGCACAATTTACTAAACTGACCACAGCAACACACTACCATGCTTCCGTTCCCCATGCCGGCTCACCTGGAAACAGCACAAGAAAGACATTTAGATGTGACCTGAGTCCTATCGGAATAATGGCAGCAGACACGAACAGGAAGTTGTTCACAACTGAGCAAAACTCGCTCACGTTCTGCCCTTAGGGGTCGCGTTGCCATTTATGGGCCATTATCGCCATCTAGTGGCAAGGGGTGAAAATTAATTTACACCACTGGAGCTTGTCATTCTTGGCCGTACAAATAAGCAACTTAAAATAAAAATAATACATGGACAATAAAACTATAAATGAAAAAACTGTATGGGGGGTTTTAGGATTAGCAGATTGAATATCAAAATATTGATCTTATAAACCTGGAGCCACATAGTGACAGAACACCCAAGGGGGTCCTGCGATGTATGGGTGCTAGCCCCGGTGTCGCCATCAACTGTGAGCGTGAGCTTGTAGCAGCTTTTGAGTGAACTAAGTACAATGGCCGCCGCATTCACAGCTACTGACAAACCGGTTGCCGATCTACTTAGTGTTTTTTGCGAATATGGTAGGATTGTCTGCTTTTTTTTGCATGTTTTCCCGAACAGACTAAATTACTGGATGAATTTTGCAACACGAGGCGGCCACGAGTCTCTCAAGTGAGGTGGAACTGCAACTGCAGGTTGGTGTGCACAATTCTTATTTACTTGAAGGAGGTGCACTGATGACTGCTGCATTGGTCTAGTTAGTTGTGCGAGGGACGGGTGAACACTGCAGAAGCCGTGGAAACGTGTTTCTGTCTGCAGGCTGCAGCCTGGAGGGAATCATGTATTTGGTCACGTGTGTGTGACTGTCTGTGAATGATGTCGCAAACTCCTGGACCTGCCAGCCTAAAACCTTTTGTGCAGTTATGACTGTATGACCAAGAACCTCTCGTGAGTGCAGTGATCGAAAACCTTTGGAAAACGTTTTTTCTTGCTTCCACCGCTCCCTCTCTTCATTCACTGGCTAGCTCATGAACTAGCGCTGCTCTCTGCTGCCGCCAGGGGTGTAGCACAAAACTCTGGGCCCTATACATAAGCAGTCTGTGGGCCTCGTTTGCCTCTCATGTATCAACTTTTTGAGTTCTAGCATACTGTATTTAATTTCAATCACAGTACATTCATCTATTATAATCTATTTGTTCTGGTGGTAGGAGGTAAAAGTCAGCTAGCTAGCTGCTACATAGCTGTGGTAGTAGGCGTTAGCTAGCCACCTTACTTCTAAAAGCTCCTAGCTCACCTTTCTTTTGGAAGAAATTACTCAGCAGTTGTTTTCCCCCATTTTGCCTTCTCTCCCTTTCCTTCTTTCTTTCCTTTTCTGGAACCCATGTTTTCCTTTCTTTGGGAAAGACACGACTCTGTGCTCGTGCTTGAATCAGCAGTCACTCGTGACAGGACTGGATGAGCTGCACTGAGGGATGCTCGTGAGGGGCGGACTAAACCATTTTACACCTTTTGTAAGGGGTGAGAGGGGCCTTGGAGAGGGGTGAGAGGGGCCTCAGAGAGGGGTGAGAGGGGCCTCAGAGAGGGGTGAGAGGGGCCTCAGAGAGGGGTGAGAGGGGCCTCAGAGAGCCTCCCCTCTTTTCTTTAAGTCCCTCAACAAATGTATTGAGGCAATTTCAACTGAAGTTATGACACTAATTAGGTAGAAATAAAATTTGCAAACCAAAACAAACTTTTAATTTCAGGCTTGCCGAGCCCCCCCCCCCCCCCCGGGCCCTGGTAGGTCCTTCCCTTTCCAGGCTCCCCGAGCCCCCCCCCCCCCCGGGCCCTGGTAGGTCCTTCCCTTTCCAGGCTTCCCGAGGGCCCCCACCCCCCGGGCCCTGGTAGGTCCTTCCCTTTCCAGGCTTCCCGAGCGCCCCCCCCCCCCCTGGAAGGTCCTTCCCCTTCCAGGCTTCCCGAGGGCCACCCCCCGGGCCCTGGTAGGTCCTTCCCCTTCCAGGCTTCCCGAGGGCCACCCCCCCGGGCCCTGGTAGGTCCTTCCCCTTCCAGGCTTCCCGAGGGCCACCCCCCCCCCCCCTGGAAGGTCCTTCCCCTTCCAGGCTTCCCGAGGGCCACCCCCCGGGCCCTGGTAGGTCCTTCCCCTTCCAGGCTTCCCGAGGGCCACCCCCCGGGCCCTGGTAGGTCCTTCCCCTTCCAGGCTTCCCGAGCGCCCCCCCGGGCCCTGGTATGTCCTTCCCTTTCCAGGCTTCCCGAGGGCCCCCCCCCCCCGGGGGCTGGTCAGTCCTTCCCCCTCCCCCCCCCAACTACGACGCCGCTGGCTGCTGCACGCGCAGCTGCTTTAGCTCGGGCAGACAGAGTCCATTATGTATTCGGGTATGAATGTGGGATGTAAACGAGACGTCAGTCGCATTTTGCAGATCAGCAGATCATCTCTGCTGATGGCAGCCCAGCAGAACCGGAGGAACACTGGACGAGCCGCCATGTTTGTTTAACTGACATCATGAGTGAGGGGATTAGAAGCCGAAGTGCCATAGACTCCAATGTTAAAACTCCGCTATATAAAAACACAATTTCAAGAACGGGATTAATCAGTCCCAGCTGGAAATCCTCTCAGTCGCTACACTAAAACATTCATCGTGGCTGAGCTATGTTTTCTTACCGTTGTTTTATTGCTTTAGACCGAAGGAAACTCGTTCGCCTAGATTAATTTTATATCTCCAAAACCGCGACGGTTAAACGCACGTTAAGTCTTGTAATAAGGGCCCCTTCTCCCGGTAGACAAAGGAAGGGCTGGTTTGCCTCCAAGTAGGAGCCCCAGAGAAGGTCACATACGCCTGGCGGTGATCTGCACTCTACTGAGTGCACCCTTCTAGTTTTGGTTTTGGAACCATGTGTTGTGCAGTCTGGTTGCTGAGTGACAGAAGGAAGATGTGGTGCTGCTGCTGCAGTAGCTGCCATAGTGCACGGTGGTGTGTGTTGTGCTGTTGAACATCAGCTGTCTTGTTGGTGTTGATCCAGTAGTGCCTATAGTGCGTGATAGTGTATATTGTATGTGGCTGTGTGAACCATATCGGCACCCATATGAGAAATGTAGGTGTATGTGTGTGTGTGGGGGAGGGGGAGGGGTGCAGTTAGTTACTGAAGACCCTGACTGAAGCCCCACGGTACGCTGCTGATGAAATGACAGCACTGCTGGTCTTCTCAGCGTGGCTCAGGAGGAGGACTTTACACAAGGGTGGAGACGGTGCAGGAGACCCAGAGGCTAATCTGGCGGTCAGGGAATACCTAGATGTGGATGGGTGCTGCAGGTACAGAGGAGACCCCATCTGAACTGAGAACAGGCCCCTCAACAGCAACTGCTGCTCAAAACACAGCTTTTAATGATGGCTTATGAGGCGACCTTTTAGTGGCTGCTCATTTGTTCCTCCACTCTTTTCACCAGCGACCTGCCCGTGAGTTCTCTGTAACGCTGAACTGAGCCGCCGGGACAAAAAGAAACTATTTTGTAGTAGTAGAAGAGAGGAGGAGAGGAGGAGGAGGAGGAGGCCGCATCACTCCGTCTCAGCTCAGGGTTTGTTACACGCTGAAATCGGGGGGTGAATGAAAAGGAGGAGATGATGCAGGAGTGCCAGGGAGACGCATCATTTTGCTTTCTCTCTCTGTGTTTCTGAGGGGAAATGGGCTTAGGAATTCAATCAGCTTGGACACAGAAGGCTGTATGTGATCCAGCTCCGCCGAGCTGTTTGTTTCCTGTGCACACAAACGCACAACAAACAATGGACGAAAAGAAAAAAGAAAACATATCAAACAGGAGAAAGGAAGCCCATTCAGAGCACAAACATAATAAAGGCCTGCTTTTCTTTTTTCTTTCTTTCTTTTTTTTTTTTTAGAAAAGGAGGTTGAGCGTCAGAACTGAATTAATCTTCCAGGAAGTGGAAGTGAAATTAAACCTGCGGGTTTTTTCTTCAAGCGCGTGTCTGCTTGCCAACTTGCTCGAGCGCTTCGGTCTCCGTTACACCTCTACGCTGGGGCTGGCCGAGCACGAGCCAGCGCCGGGATATGGATCCGGCCGTGCTTTACTATCTGCACTCCGCCCGCTGGCTGCGGCCCGTGGCGACAGCCCTGCTGCCGTACAGGAAGCCTACATTCTCAAGCCCGTTTGCTGCGCGGGGGCAGATAAACGGATGTGAAATCAAGCCATGAAGAGCCCACATGGCATGGCGGGGGGATGAAGAGCCCACATGGCATGGTGGGGGGGATGAAGAGCCCACATGGCATGGTGGGGGATGAAGAGCCCACGTGGCATGGTGGGGGGATGAAGAGCCCACATGGCACAGTGGGGAGATGAAGAGCCCACATGGCATGGCGGGGGGATGAAGAGCCCACATGGCATGGCGGGGGGATGAAGAGCCCACATGGCATGGTGGGGGGGATGAAGAGCCCACATGGCATGGTGGGGGATGAAGAGCCCACATGGCATGGTGGGGGGGATGAAGAGCCCACATGGCATGGTGGGGGGATGAAGAGCCAACATGGCATGGTGGGGGGATGAAGAGCCCACATTGCACGGTGGGGGATGAAGAGCCCACATGGCATGGTGGGGGGGATGAAGAGCCCACATGGCATGGCGGGGGGATGAAGAGCCCACATGGCATGGTGGGGGGATGAAGAGCCCACATGGCATGGTGGGGGGATGAAGAGCCCACATGGCATGGCGGGGGGATGAAGAGCCCACATGGCATGGCGGGGGGATGAAGAGCCCACATGGCATGGTGGGGGGATGAAGAGCCCTCGTGGCATGGTGGGGGGGATGAAGAGCCCTCGTGGCATGGTGGGGGGGATGAAGAGCCCTCGTGGCATGGTGGGGGGGATGAAGAGCCCACATGGCATGGTGGGGGGATGAAGAGCCCACGTGGCATGGTGGGGGGATGAAGAGCCCACATGGCATGGTGGGGGGGTGAAGAGCCCTCGTGGCATGGTGGGGGGGATGAAGAGCCCACTGGCATGGTGGGGGGGATGAAGAGCCCTCGTGGCATGGTGGGGGGATGAAGAGCCCACATGGCATGGTGTGTGTGTGTGTGGGGGGTGTCATCCTGAGCTCATTAGCAGAAGCGTCTCCTGCCCTCAGACGGTGATACCTCACTATCACTCCTCTTTCTACATCCCATACTGTTTTCTTTCTTTCTGTTTTTTGCAGATGCCATTCAATGGGAAATGTTTGCGGGGTGGGGGTATATGTGTGTGTGTGTGTGTGTGTGTGTGTGTGGGGGGGGGTTGGAGGGGTAGTTTCCAGCAGATTCCCGTTGGCACACCAGCCGTGGAAGAGATCAAGACGAGCTTTAGTTTGCCTGACTAACGCTGGGCTGCAGCGGAGACGAGGGGAAGGGGTTCCGGAAGTTTCTCGGTGGTTTCTGAGCAACAGGGCAGCTGTGTAGCATGGCCACCAGAGGGAGTGGGCTACACCACGTCATGGAGCCCACCTGACCACAGTTGTCTCGGTACCGCTTCATAATACCTACACAAATGAGGCATTAGTTAAGTATTGGTAACTACTGAGTTCATCCCCTGTACAGCAGCACATGCACCAGTGGTTAGTGAGCGTGTTAACAGATGTTTATCAATACTTATTAATACTGCAGTTCATGATTAATTCAGGTAGTACTACTTGTCAGGTAAGTATTTTGTGTGAGCTCATCTAAAGTGAGGACTATCTATGTCTTACAAAGCATTTACACACGAGACTGAAAGACCAGCAGCACCTTGAGACGCACAAAAGTCTAAAGGATCATAAGACCCTTCAGAAAGTGTAAGTACATGATTAACACACTATTTACATGTACACTTGTACAGATGTACAAACACCGTATTGACTTCAAGATCCTGCTCCTCACCTTTAAGGCCTTAATAACCCAGCTCCTTCGTATCTTTCTGAACTCCTTCATGTCCACACGTCCTCCCGCACTCTCACATCCTCTTCTGCTCTCCAACTCACGACACCATCGGCCCGCTGGACTACCATGGGGTCTAGAGCTGGACTACCATGGGGTCTAGAGCCTTCAGTCGTTCTGCCCCCCGCCTATGGACCTCTCTCCCACAAGACCTTCACAACACTGACTCTCTTTCAACCTTCACATCCCATCTCAAAACGCACTTTTTCAAACCGGCATATTCAGTCTGATCCACGCTGCACTGAGTTGTGTGCGGATGATGGTTTTATATTTATCTGTTGTGCTAATTTTTTATTGTCTACCCTGCTTTGTTTTGACTTTATGCTGTCTGATACAGGGCTGCTGGTTTTTACTGTGTTCTGTAAGGTGTCCTTGAGTGCTCTGAGAGGCGCCCACAATTAACATGTATTATTATTATTATTATTATTATTATTATTATTATCATCATCATCATCATCATCATCATCATTATTATTGTTTATGCATGAATTAATCATGAACTGCAGTATTAATAAGTATTTATACAACATCTGTTAACACACTCACTAACTATTGGTGCATGTCTTGCTGTACAAAAGAACTCAGTAGTTACTAATACTTAACTAATACTTCATTTGTGTCGTTATTATAAAGCGTTACCAAGTTGTCTGCCCTCCATCGAGCCCATCAAGGCCTCCGGTGTCCTGACATGCGTTTCTGCCACTCAGCCCGGCTCACTGACGGCTCGCTGACGGCTCACTGACGGCTCGCTGACGGCTCACTGACTGGCAGGGAAAGTGAACTGATGTGGACGGAAGAGCACGCAATAACACAAACCCCAGAAGAACATCTGAAGGCATCGCCTGCCAGACTGCGGGATAATGTGATGTATACATGACGTATAATGTGATGTACATATGATGTATAATGTGATGTATATATGATGTATAATGTGATGTATGTCTATATGATGTATAATGTGATGTATATATGATGTATAATGCGATGTATACATGACATATAATGTGATGTACATATGATGTATAATGTGATGTATATATGATGTATAATGTGATGTATGTCTATATGATGTATAATGTGATGTATATATGATGTATAATGTGATGTATACATGACGTATAATGTGATGTATATATGATGTATAATGTGTTGTATATATGATGTATAATGTGATGTATACATGACATATAATGTGATGTACATATGATGTATAATGTGATGTATATATGATGTATAATGTGATGTATGTCTATATGATGTATAATGTGATGTATATATGATGTATAATGTGATGTATACATGACGTATAATGTGATGTATATATGATGTATAATGTGATGTATAATTGTGCCAGTGTGTGTGTGTGTGTGTGTATGTGATGTGTTTGTCTGAAAGTGCATGTCCTTTTTTGTTTGTGTGAAAGTGTGTATGTGCATTTCAGTCTGTGTACGTCTTGTGTTTGTGTGAAAGTGTGTGTGTATGTTTTGTGTGTGAAAGCGTGTGTGTATTTTTGCGTGTGTGCGTTGTGTTTGTGTGAAAGTGTGTGTGACTTGTTGTGTGTGTGTGTGTGTGTGTGTGTGTGTATTTTGTGTGTGTGAAAGTGTGTGGAGATGGGGGGGAGAGAAAACTCGCATGTTCCCTTTAAGATCCTCCGGTTCCTTAAGCCCACAGAACAACATGAGCAGATAAGAGGAGGGGGTCTGCTGAGGAAACAGCGTTGTTGTTTTTTTTTAATATGAATATGCAGTGCTACCTCCAAAAAACAGCCTTGAGGATTTTTTTTCTCCAACAGGTATGCTAATAAGTCTTGCTAGGAACTGGAATTTCTGGGAGTAATGTTGATCTGAGAGTTATGTTAATCTGGGAGTTATCTTGATCTGGGAGTTATGCTGATCTGGGAGTTATCTTGATCTGGGAGTTATCTTGATCTGACTGTTATCTTGATCTGACTGTTATCTTGATCTGACTGTTATCTTGATCTGGGAGTTATGCTGATCTGGGAGTTATGTTAATCTGGGAGTTATCTTGATCTGAGAGTTATGTTGATCTGGGAGTTATCTTGATCTGGGAGTTATGCTGATCTGGGAGTTATCTTGATCTGGGAGTTATCTTGATCTGACTGTTATCTTGATCTGGGAGTTATCTTGATCTGAAAGTTATCTTGATCTGGTTGTTATGTTGATCTGAGAGTTATCTTGATCTGGGAGTTATGCTGATCTGGGAGTTATTGTGATCTGGGCGTTATCTTGATCTGAGATTTATCTTGATCTGAGATTTAACTTGATCTGAGGGTTATCTTGATCTGAGAGTTATCTTGATCTGGTTGTTATGTTGATCTGAGAGTTATCTTGATCTGGGAGTTATCTTTATCTGAGAGTTATCTTGAGCTAGGAGTTATCTATATCTGAGAGTTATCGTGATCTGGGCGTTACCTTGATCTGAGATTTATCTTGATCTGAGATTTATCTTGATCTGGGAGTTATCTTGATCTGAGAGTTATGTTGATCTGAGAGTTATCTTGATCTGAGAGTTATGTTGATCTGAGAGTTATGTTGATCAGGGAGTTATGTTGATCTGGGAGTTATGTTGATTTGACAGTTATCTTGATCTGAGAGTTATCTTGATCTGGGAGTTATGTTGATCTGGGAGTTATGTTGATTTGACAGTTATCTTGATCTGAGAGTTATCTTGATCTGGGAGTTATCTTGATCTGAGGGTTATCTTGATCTGAGAGTTATCTTGATCTGGGAGTTATGTTGATCTGAGAGTTATCTTGATCTGGGAGTTATCTTGGTCTGACAGTTGTCTTGATCTGACTGTTATCTTGATCTGAGAGTTATCTTGATCTGGGAGTTATCTTGATCTGACTGTTATCTTGATCTGGGAGTTATCTTGATCTGGTTGTTATGTAGATCTGAGAGTTATCTTGATCTGGGAGTTATCTTTATCTGAGAGTTATCTTGAGCTGGGAGTTATCTATATCTGTGAGTTATCGTGATCTGGGCGTTATCTTGATCTGAGATTTATCTTGATCTGGGAGTTATCTTGATCTGAGAGTTATGTTGATCTGAGAGTTATCTTGATCTGGGAGTTATGTTGATCTGGGAGTTATGTTGATTTGACAGTTATCTTGATCTGAGAGCTTTCTTGATCTGAGAGTTATCTTGATCTGGGAGTTATCTTTACCTGAGAGTTATCTTGAGCTGGGAGTTATCTATATGTGAGAGTTATCATGATCTGGGCGTTATCTTGATCTGAGATTTATCTTGATCTGGGAGTTATCTTGATCTGACAGTTATCTTGATCTGAGAGTTATCTTGATCTGGGAGTTATCTTGATCTGAGGGTTATCTTGATCTGAGAGTTATCTTGATCTGGGAGAAATCTATATCTGAGTTATGTTGATCTGAGAGTTATCTTGATCTGGGAGTTATGTTGATCTGAGAGTTATCTTGATCTGGGGGTTATCTTGATATGAAGGTTATCTTGATCTGAGAGTTATGTTTATCTGAGTGTTATCTTGATCTGGTTGTTATTTTGATCTGAGAGTTATGTTGATCTGAGAGTTATCTTGATCTGGGAGTTATGTTGATCTGGGAGTTATGTTGATTTGACAGTTATCTTGATCTGAGAGTTATCTTGATCTGGGAGTTATCATGATCTGGGCGTTATCTTGATCTGAGATTTATCTTGATCTGGGAGTTATCTTGATCTGACAGTTATCTTGATCTGAGAGTTATCTTGATCTGGGAGTTATCTTGATCTGAGGGTTATCTTGATCTGAGAGTTATGTTGATCTGAGAGTTATCTTGATCTGGGAGTTATCTTGGTCTGACAGTTGTCTTGATCTGACTGTTATCTTGATCTGAGAGTTATGTTGATCTGGGAGTTATGTTGATCTGGGAGTTATCTCGATCTGGTTGTTATCTTGATATGAAGGTTATCTTGATCTGAGAGTTATGTTGATCTGAGAGTTATCTTGATCTGGGAGTTATCTTGGTCTGACAGTTGTCTTGATCTGACTGTTATCTTGATCTGAGAGTTATGTTGATCTGGGAGTTATGTTGATCTGGGAGTTATCTCGATCTGGTTGTTATCTTGATCTGAGAGTTATGTTGATCTGAGAGTTATCTTGATCTGGGAGTTATGTTGATTTGACAGTTATCTTGATCTGAGAGTTATCTTGATCTGGGAGTTATCTTGATCTGAGGGTTATCTTGATCTGAGAGTTATCTTGATCTGGGGGTAATCTATATCTGAGTTATCGTGATCTGAGAGTTATCTTGATCTGGGAGTTATGTTGATCTGAGAGTTATCTTGATCTGGGAGTTATGTTGATTTGACAGTTATCTTGATCTGAGAGTTATCTTGATCTGGGAGTTATCTTGATCTGAGGGTTATCTTGATCTGAGAGTTATCTTGATCTGGGGGTAATCTATATCTGAGTTATCGTGATCTGAGAGTTATCTTGATCTGGGAGTTATGTTGATCTGAGAGTTATCTTGATCTGGGAGTTATGTTGATCTGAGGGTTATCTTGATCTGGGAGTTATCTTGGTCTGACAGTTGTCTTGATCTGACTGTTATCTTGATCTGAGAGTTATCTTGATCTGGGAGTTATCTTGATCTGACCGTTATCTTGATCTGGGAGTTATCTTGATCTGAAAGTTATCTTGATCTGGTTGTTATGTTGATCTGAGAGTTATCTTGATCTGGGAGTTATCTTTATCTGAGAGTTATCTTGAGCTGGGAGTTATCTATATCTGAGAGTTATCGTGATCTGGGCGTTATCTTGATCTGAGATTTATCTTGATCTGGGAGTTATCTTGATCTGAGAGTTATGTTGATCCGAGAGTTATCTTGATCTGGGAGTTATGTTGATCTGGGAGTTATGTTGATTTGACAGTTAACTTGATCTGAGAGTTATCTTGATCTGGGAGTTATCTTGATCTGAGATTTATCTTGATCTGGGAGTTATCTTGATCTGACAGTTATCTTGATCTGAGAGTTATCTTGATCTGGGAGTTATCTTGATCTGAGGGTTATCTTGATCTGAGAGTTATCTTGATCTGGGAGAAATCGATATCTGAGTTATCGTGATCTGAGAGTTATCTTGATCTGGGAGTTATGTTGATATGAAGGTTATCTTGATCTGAGTGTTATGTTTATCTGAGTGTTATCTTGATCTGGGAGTTATGTTGATCTGAGAGTTATCTTGATCTGGGAGTTATGTTGATCTGAGAGTTATCTTGATCTGGGAGTTATCTTGATATGAAGGTTATCTTGATCTGAGTGTTATGTTTATCTGAGTGTTATCTTGATCTGGGAGTTATGTTGATCTGAGAGTTATCTTGATCTGGGAGTTATGTTGATCTGAGAGTTATCTTGATCTGGGAGTTATGTTGATCTGAGAGTTATCTTGATCTGGGAGTTATCTTGGTCTGACAGTTGTCTTGATCTGACTGTTATCTTGATCTGAGAGTTATCTTGATCTGGGAGTTATGTTGATCTGGTTGTTATCTTGATCTGAGAGTTATGTTGATCTGGGAGTTGTGTTGATCTGAGAGTTATCTCGATCTGGTTGTTATCTTGATCTGAGAGTTATCTTGATTTGGGAGTTATGTTGATCAGAGAGTTATCTTGATCTCAGAGTTATCTTGATCTGAGAGTTATCTAGATCTGAGAGTTATCTTTATCTGGGAGTTATCTTGATCTGGGAGTTATCTTGATATGAAGGTTATCTTGATCTGAGAGTTATGTTTATCTGAGTGTTATCTTGATATGAGAGTTATCTTGATCTGGGAGTTATCTTGGTCTGACAGTTGTCTTGATCTGAGAGTTATCTTGATCTGGGGGTTATCTTGATCTGAGAGTTATCTTGATCTGGGAGTTATCTTGATCTGAGAGTTATGTTGATCTGGGAGTTATCTTGATCTGGGAGTTATCTTGGTCTGACAGTTGTCTTGATCTGAGAGTTATCTTGATCTGGGGGTTATCTTGATCTGAGAGTTATCTTGATCTGGGAATAATCTTGATCCGGGAGTTATGTTGATCTGGGAGTTATGTTGATCTGAGAGTTATCTTGATATGAGAGTTATCTTGATCTGGGAGTTATGTTGATCTGAGAGTTATGTTGATCTGGGAGTTATGTTGATCTGGGAGTTATCTTGATCTGAGAGTTATCTTGACCTGAGAGTTATCTTGATCTGGTTGTTATCTTGATCTGACAGTTATCTTGATCTGGGAGTTATCTTGATCTGAGAGTTATCTTGATCTGAGAGTTATCTTGATCTGGGAGTTATCTTGATCTGGGAGTTATCTTGATCTGGGAGTTATGTTGATCTGGGAGTTATGTTGATCTGGGAGTTATCTTGATCTGGGAGTTATGCTGATCTGGGAGTTATCTTGATCTGGGAGTTATCTTGATCTGACTGTTATCTTGATCTGGGAGTTATCTTGATCTGAAAGTTATCTTGATCTGGTTGTTATCTTGATCTGAGAGTTATGTTGATCTGAGAGTTAACTTGATCTGGGAGTTATGTTGATCAGAGAGTTATCTTGATCTCAGAGTTATCTTGATCTGGGAGTTATCTAGATCTGAGAGTTATCTTGATCTGGGAGTTATCTTGATCTGGGAGTTATGTTGATCTGAGCGTTATCTTGATATGAAGGTTATCTTGATCTGAGAGTTATGTTTATCTGAGTGTTATCTTGATATGAGAGTTATCTTGATCTGGGAGTTATCTTGGTCTGACAGTTGTCTTGATCTGAGAGTTATCTTGATCTGGGGGTTATCTTGATCTGAGAGTTATCTTGACCTGGGAGTTATCTTGATCTGAGAGTTATCTTGATCTGGGAGTTATCTTGGTCTGACAGTTGTCTTGATCTGAGAGTTATGTTGATCTGAGAGTTATGTTGATCTGGGAGTTATGTTGATCTGAAAGTTATCGCGATCTGGGAGTTATGTTGATCTGAGAGTTATCTTGAGCTGAGAGTTATCTTGATCTGAGAGTTATGTTGATCTGGGAGTTATGTTGATCTGAGAGTTATGTTGATCTGAGAGTTATGTTGATCTGAAAGTTATCGTGATCTGACAGTTATCTTGATCTGGGAGTTATCTTGATCTGGGAGTTATCTTGATCTGAGAGTTATGTTGATCTGAGAGTTATGTTGATCTGAAAGTTATCGTGATCTGGGAGTTATGCTGATCTGAGAGTTATCTTGATCTGAGAGTTATCTTGATCTGGGAGTTATCTTGATCTGAGACTTATCTCGATCTGAGAGTTATCTTGATCTGGGAGTTATCTTGATCTGAGACTTATCTCGATCTGAGAGTTATCTTGATCTGAGACTTATCTCGATCTGAGAGTTATCTTGATCTGAGAGTTATCTTCATCTGGAGGTTATCTATATCTGAGGTCAGGATGTGTGTGCGTGCAGGTAAGGTTGTGTGTGTGCAGGTCAGGATGTGTGTGTGTGTGTGTGTGTGTGTGTGTGTGTGTGTGTGTGTGTGTGTGTGCAGGTAAGTGTTTATAGGCAGGGTTGGCTGGTGACAGAATACAGTAATGGTGTTGCGTGTTCAGAATACACAAGTGACGTTTCTGTATTCAGCTCACGTTACTTTCCAAAGACCGGTATTCAGAATAAAGCTGCTTTACACATTCTGAGGGGAACACTCGTTACAACACTTGACAGGTGCTACAGGTGAAACCATGTGTTTATGTAATGCAGGCGGGAGAGGGAAGTTTCAACACCAAACGGAAGAAAACTGTCCTGCAGGTGGCAGTCTGCAGCGCAGCGACAAGAAAACAAATGGAAAACATCTCATTTGCTGCGACAGAGTAGTCCATATAGTGTGTGTGTGTGTGTGTGTGTGTGTGTGTGTGTGTGTGTGTGTGTCCGTACACAGTTCCAGATTGTAAATTTGCACCTCTGTGTCATAGCCTGCTCCTCTCGTGTGCAACATAATATTAGCACAGTAAGGTCAACTGAAAAGTGCCCCTGTGAAAATCACGTGCTCTGCTGCTGACCCGGCTCTTGATTAAAAGTAATTATACAACCTTTATAAAAACCATGAAACGTATTAAAATCACCGAGTGCACATTCCCTCCTGCACACCACATGTTGCAATACCCTGCAGATGGTCAACACATGGACATAATGGCCGGCCGGGCTACCTGGAACATCAAGGAACGAGCAACAATGTGACAAATAAGATCAATAAAACAGCACACGCGTTTCACATGTTTCCCACGTTTCACGTTTCACACATGTTTCACACGTGTTTCACATGTTTCACACATGTTTCACACGTGTTTCACACATTTCACGTGTGTTTCACATGTTTCACACGTGTTTCACACGTGTTTCACATGTTTCACATGTTTCACACATGTTTCACATGCGCCTTCTGAAGATGTTTCTAAATGTTACCTGAATCAATTCATCTTTTCAGCTCTTCCAACTGAATAGCCATCCATCCATCATCCAAACCGCTTACCGCAGGTTCGCAACTGGGGTCGCCGGGATGCTGGAGCCTATCCCAGCAGTCACTGGGTGGCAGGCGGGGAGACACCGTGGACAGCTCGCCAGGCCATCACACACACACACACACACACACACACACACACACACACACACACACACACACACACACACACACACACACACACACACCTCGGGACAACTTAGTATGGGTGAGTCACCTGACCTACATGTGTTTGGACTGTGGGAGGAAACCCACACAGACACGGGGGGGGGGCATGCAGACTCCACACAGAGGACGACCCGGGACGACCCCCAAGGTTGGACTACCCCGGGGCTCGAACCCACAACAAGTCCTCCACCCCATATGACCGCATAGGTGGTTTGTCCTCTAATACGACCCAAAGGAGTGTTTCCTAAATTAGCGCCCCTAGCGGCGGCAGGACATATGCCACAGATACTTTTCACCGCTGTGCATTGTGGGTTCTTAAAACAACATGAGAACAACAGAACATGTAGTCAGTGTGTGTTTGTGTTGTTTCTCCGTCTAGTATAGTAAGTCAGATTGCTGTTGGCAGCATGTTTACTATGGATAAGGTTATAAGAGCTAACTTAACGTTAGCCACAAGTTAGAGAGTCAGCTAGCGTGGACGTTATAACCGCTATGTGACATTACACTTTGCTTTTATTCATATTCCTTCTCACCACAGCTTATGGAAGGAGATGCTTATAGTTACAGGGAAAGTAATGTGTTATAATCACAGAGGACCGCCAGGAAGTAGCTTAAACCCTCACTATAGGTGGTGATGAGCTGCTCGTACAAACCACCTATGGGGTGGTTTTTTGGTGGAGGGCATTCTTCGAACCCAGGACCTTCTTGCTGTGAGGCGACCGCGCTAACCGCTGTGCCACCGTGCCGCCCCCAACTGAATATGTCACTGATTAGATTTCGACAGTGCATCCAGTATTAAGGCGTTATACACTTTTTTTTGTAGTATTCTTCACATTCCTTTGTGTATTTGTGTGCACAGAAACCTGATGTTGCACCGCCGTGGACAAGGCCTCCACCACGGTAAGAACTGCTGGTCTCCTTGCCGTGTCTGCAGCGGTGGCTGTAGGCTGGCTCCAATTAGGGATGCGTCACCTTGCAGGCTGCCTGACGGGAGCTGGGAACCCCTCTGTGCATTACTTAGCCTCTCTCTAACACGGCGAGGCGACAGTGAGGTGATCCGTGACTGCTCATGATTGAGCCCTCTTTAGCTAACAGGTGCTATCATCTCTGCAAACCCGAGCCCTGGCACAACGAGGAAAAAGATGAACAAATGTCTAAATTATCTGACCGCGATGGGAGGCGCGGCGTGAAATCCACGAGGGAATGAAAATGGAGTTTGGACCGGATCAAAGCTTAACAAACAACGGGCAGGGGAACAGGAGCGGGTTTCCCTGCTGGATTCTCATACTTGTACATTCAAGCCGGGGTAATTTCCATATTTCCGGCCTGAACTGTTCTGGAGACACAAACCAGCAGAGGGCTGTGATGGATGGAGAGGGTTTGTTTTTAAAAACCGCCGTCCTTGAATCAGGAAGGTTACTGGAGTGTTTGCTCCCAGCAGGCTCCCTGAAAGGCCCAGAAATAACCCAGACCCTCTTTCACTCATCAGGATGACACCGTCTCCATTGGCTTATGATTGGGGGGGGGGCTCAATACATCTTAGAAGATGGCTAGAGGGTTTAAGAGCCCCCTCACTCCACCCCCATTGCCACATGCACACACACACACACACACACACACACACACACACACACACACATACACACACACACACACACACACACACACACACACACACACACACACACACGTGTATTTATCTAGTATTGTGGGGACCCAACATTAATGTTAGTCAAAATCCTACATCGCCCCACAGCCTAACATTAAGACAGAACTTAACCCTTTTTCCAACACTAATCCCAAACCCACAGGTAACCCTGAACGAAAAGAACAAAAAATAATAACCATACTTTAAATCCAATCTTACCCCTGAGCCTAATTCTAATGCCGAATTTCAATACTAGACTCTAAACCCAACCTGTAACCCAACCACAACCCTGTAACCCAACCATAACCCTATAACCCAACTATAACCCTGTAACCAAACCACAACCCTATAACCCAACCATAACCCTGTAACCCAACCATAACCCTGTAACCCAACCATAACCCTATAACCCAAGCATTACCCTGTAACCCAACCATAACCCTATAACCCAAGCATAACCCTATAACCCAACCATAACCCTGTAACCCAACCATAACCCTATAACCCAAGCATAACCCTATAACCCAACTATAACCCTGTAACCAAACCACAACCCTATAACCCAACCATAACCCTGTAACCCAACCATAACCCTGTAACCCAAACATAACCCAACCATAACCCTGTAGCCCAACCATAACCCTATAACCCAACCATAACCCTGTAACCCAACCATAACCCTATAACCCAACCATAACCCTATAACCCAACCATAACCCTATAACCCAACCATAACCCTGTAACCCAACCATAACCCTATAACCCAACTATAACCCTGTAACCAAACCACAACCCTGTAACCCAACCATAACCCTGTAACCCAACCATAACCCTATAACCCAACCATAACCCTGTAACCCAACCATAACCCTGTAACCCAACCATAACCCTATAACCCAACCATAACCCTGAAACCCAACCATAACCCAACCATAACCCTATAACACAACCATAACCCTGTAACCCAAACATAACCCAACCATAACCCTGTAACCCAACCATAACCCTATAACCCAACCATAACCCTGTAACCCAACCATAACCCTATAACACAACCATAACCCTATAACCCAACCATAACCCTGTAACCCAACCATAACCCTATAACCCAACTATAACCCTGTAACCAAACCACAACCCTGTAACCCAACCATAACCCTGTAACCCAACCATAACCCTATAACCCAACCATAACCCTATAACCCAACTATAACCCTGTAACCCAACCATAACCCTGTAACCCAACCATAACCCTGTAACCCAAACATAACCCTGTAACCCAACCATAACCCTATAACCCAACTATAACCCTGTAACCAAACCACAACCCTGTAACCCAACCATAACCCTGTAACCCAACCATAACCCTATAACCCAACCATAACCCTGTAACCCAACCATAACCCTGTAACCCAACCATAACCCTGTAACCCAAACATAACCCAACCATAACCCTATAACACAACCATAACCCTGTAACCCAAACATAACCCAACCATAACCCTGTAACCCAACCATAACCCTATAACCCAACCATAACCCTGTAACCCAACCATAACCCTGTAACCCAACCATAACCCTGTAACCCAACCATAACCCTGTAACCCAACCATAACCCTATAACCCAACCATAACCCTATAACCCAACCATAACCCTGTAACCCAACCATAACCCTGTAACCCAACCATAACCCTGTAACCCAACCATAACCCTATAACCCAACCATAACCCTGTAACCCAACCATAACCCTGTAACCCAACCATAACCCTATAACCCAACCATAACCCTGTAACCCAACCATAACCCTATAACCCAACCATAACCCTGTAACCCAAACATAACCCAACCATAACCCTATAACACAACCATAACCCTGTAATCCAAACATAACCCAACCATAACCCTGTAACCCAACCATAACCCTATAACCCAACCATAACCCTGTAACCCAACCATAACCCTGTAACCCAACCATAACCCTGTAACCCAACCATAACCCTATAACCCAACCATAACCCTATAACCCAACCATAACCCTATAACCCAACCATAACCCTGTAACCCAACCATAACCCTGTAACCCAACCATAACCCTGTAACCCAACCATAACCCTGTAACCCAACCATAACCCTATAACCCAACCATAACCCTGTAACCCAACCATAACCCTGTAACCCAAACATAACCCTGTAACCCAACCATAACCCTATAACCCAACCATAACCCTGTAACCCAAGCATAACCCTGTAACCCAACCATAACCCTATAACCCAACCATAACCCTGTAACCCAACCATAACCCTATAACCCAACCATAACCCTGTAACCCAACCATAACCCTGTAACCCAACCATAACCCTGTAACCCAACCATAACCCTGTAACCCAACCATAACCCTATAACCCAACCATAACCCTATAACCCAACCATAACCCTGTAACCCAACCATAACCCTGTAACCAAACCATAACCCTGTAACCCAACCATAACCCTATAACCCAACCATAACCCTGTAACCCAACCATAACCCTGTAACCCAACCATAACCCTGTAACCAACCATAACCCTGTAACCCAACCCTAACCCTGTAACCCAACCATAACCCTATAACTCAACCATAACCCTGTAACCCAACCATACACCTGTAACCCAAACATAACCCTATAACCCAACCATAACCCTGTAACCCAACCATAACCCTATAACCCAACCATAACCCTGTAACCCAACAATAACCCTGTAACCCAACCATAACCCTATAACTCAACCATAACCCTATAACTCAACCATAACCCTATAACTCAACCATAACCCTGTAACCCAACCATACACCTGTAACCCAAACATAACCCTATAACCCAACCATAACCCTATAACCCAACCATAACCCTGTAACCCAAACATAACCCTGTAACCCAACATAACCCTTTTCCACACTGGGATTAAAAAAAAAGTACAACAAATCTACATTTCTAGACATTTCACTTTACAAGAAAAGAATAAAAGTAAAAAAAGATCACCTGTATGGGCTACAGAGCTGATCTTTTTTCAGCACATCCGCTAATTTGTAACACAAGTCGCCTCACTGCAGCATATAGTCACGTCAGACATGCAGCACCCTGTATGTTTCAACATCATTTAGCAGCCTTCATTCAAACACTACCAAACCGACACACACTGTTTAGATACCACACGTTTCAAATGGGTTCAAACATCGAGTCCGCAGTGACCCGCAGTGACCTGCAGTGTCTCCTTGTAGTGACCTGTAGTGACCTGCAGTGTCTTCCTGTAGTGACCTGTAGTGATCTGCAGTATTTCCCTGTAGTGACCTGTAGGGACCTGCAGTGTCTTCCTGTAGTGACCTGTAGTGACCTGCAGTGTCTCCCTGTAGTGACCTGTAGTGATCTGCAGTATCTCCCTGTAGTGACCTGTAGGGACCTGTAGTGACCTATAGGGACCTGCAGTGTCTCCCTGTAGTGACCTGTAGGGACCTGCAGTGTCTCCCTGTAGTGACCTGTAGTGACATGTACTGTCTCCCTGTAATGACCTGTAGTGACCTGTAGTGATCTGCAGTATCTCCCTGTAACATCTCCCTGTAGCGACCTGTAGTGACCTGTAGTGTCTCCCTGTAGTGACCTGCAGTGTCTCCCTGTAGTGACCTGCAGTGTCTCCCTGTAGTGACCTGCAGTGTCTCCCTGTAGTGACCTGCAGTGTCTCCCTGTAGTGACCTGTAGTGTCTCCCTGTAGTGACCTGTAGTGTCTCCCTGTAGTGACCTGCAGTGTCTCCCTGTAGCGACCTGTAGTGACCTGTAGTGTCTCCCTGTAGCGACCTGTAGTGTCTCCCTGTAGCGACCTGTAGTGACCTGTAGTGTCTCCCTGTAGTGACCTGCAGTGTCTCCCTGTAGCGACCTGTAGTGACCTGTAGTGTCTCCCTGTAGTGACCTGCAGTGTCTCCCTGTAGTGACCTGTAGTGACCTGCAGTGTCTCCCTGTAGTGACCTGTAGTGACCTGCAGTGTCTCCCTGTAGTGACCTGTAGTGACCTGCAGTGTCTCCCTGTAGTGACCTGTAGTGACCTGTAGTGTCTCCCTGTAGTGACCTGTAGTGACCTGCAGTGTCTCCCTGTAGTGACCTGTAGTGACCTGCAGTGTCTCCCTGTAGTGACCTGTAGTGTCTCCCTGTAGCGACCTGCAGTGTCTCCCTGTAGCGACCTGTAGTGACCTGTAGTGTCTCCCTGTAGTGACCTGCAGTGTCTCCCTGTAGTGACCTGCAGTGTCTCCCTGTAGTGACCTGTAGTGACCTGCAGTGTCTCCCTGTAGTGACCTGTAGTGACCTGCAGTGTCTCCCTGTAGTGACCTGTAGTGATCTGCAGTATCTCCCTGTAGTGACCTGTAGTGACCTGCAGTGTCTCCCTGTAGTGACCTGCAGTGTCTCCCTGTAGTGACCTGTAGTGTCTCCCTGTAGTGACCTGCAGTGTCTCCCTGTAGTGACCTGTAGTGACCTGTAGTGACCTGCAGTGTCTCCCTGTAGTGAGGACTGCATGCACATCTTCTACTTTACCAGAGGATTTGACAACACACCTGAAAGCAGCAGAATGGTGTGTGTTGTTGTTCCCCAGAGTTGAATCACCAACATTTAGATTGTAGCCCCTTGTCTTCACGGTAGACATTTCCCCGAGCGCGTTCGTCCATTTTGATTGTTTATTAGTCCACAGCCGCCGTCCCCCCTTTTACTCCCCTTTTGTGTTCCTTTATCATCGTATGGACAGCACGGCTACCTGTTAGCAGCTACAGCGTTATAAAGCTTAGTGGCTGTTCTTCAATAAGCCCTGTGACGGTCTGGCAGCCTGTCCAGGGTGTCTCCCTGTCCGGGGTGTCTCCCCGTCCAGGGTGTCTCCCCGTCCAGGGTGTCTCCCCGCCTGCCAGCCAGTGACTGCTGGGATAGGCTCCAGCATCCCGCGCCCCTGAGAGCAGGATCAGCGGCTCGGATAATGGATGGATGGAAGAAAAACGTCCCCACAAGGTGGATGGTTTGGACTTTTACTTCCTTATGAGGACATGTGGTCACTAGGAGGACAGATAGACATCACCCACACCCACACACACTCTCTCTACCTTCCCTTTCTCCTCCTCCTCTCATCACTCCCTCCACTTTCTCCTCCTCCTCTCGTCACTCCCTCCACTTTCTCCTCCTCCTCTCGTCACTCCCTCCACTTTCTCCTCCTCCTCTCATCACTCCCTCCACTTTCTCCTCCTCCTCTCGTCACTCCCTCCAGTTTGGCGTGATACCTCCTGCTCTGGGTTTTGCGCCCCTCATTTCCCTCCCTCCAAATCACACCCCTTCCTTCCTCAGCTGTGGTGTGAGAGATGATTACACCCTCCAGACCAGAACCTGAACCTGGGAGAGCCCGGCTCTGACCCTGCTCCCCGCCCACCTCCCATGAGGAACCGGGGGGGGGGGGTATAGCACTCAAACACACACACACACACACACACACACACACACACACACACACACACACACACACACACACAATTCAAAACATAAAAAACAGTAACAATACAGAATACCAGTAAATACACGGCAAACCAAACCAAACCAACCAAACCAAACCAAACCAAACCAAACCAAGCTCCTCGGGGTATTTCCCCGTGTTTCTTTACCCCCCTCACCACGTTTACAGTCTCATCATTCTTATTTCACGATATTGCTGCTAATCTCTCACCGTGCTGGCACACATCGTTGCCTGTTTCAAGCAAGTGCACTGGTGTCCTGATCACAACACTGATCACAACATCTCCCCCCTCCTTTCCTGCCCAATTTGACTTGACAAATCAGCCCACTCTTCCGAGCCGTCCCGGTCTCTGCTGCACCCCCCCTGCAGACTACCACATGCCTCCTCCCATACATATGGAGTCGCCAGCCGCTTCTTTTCACCTGACGGTGAGGAGTTTCACCAGGGGGATATAGCACGTGGGAGGATCACGCTATTCCCCCCAGTTCCCCCTCCCCCCCAAACAGGCACCCTGGCCGACCAGAGGAGGCGCTAGTGCAGCGACCAGGACACATACCCACATCTGGCTTCCCACCCACAGACACGGCCAATTGTGTCTGTAGGGACGCCTGACAACCTGGAGATAACACGGGGATTCGAACCAGCGATCCCCGTGTTGGTAGGCAACAGAATAGACTGCTACGCTACCCGCACACCCAGTATAACTCTTGTTATGAGGAATTTCACCAAAGAGGAAAGGAAATCTGGAAACGAGACTCAACTCAAGCTCTTTTTTCAAGTAAAGGTCTTGAAACAAGTCTCACCATGATGAAACAAAACCACTTCCTGCTCAGCAAGCAGGGGCATCCACCAGGCTGCACCCACACCAGCACCCGCAGACTGACCACACCATGAAACGCCCTGAGAAGCGGGTGTTTTTTGCAGTGGGGTACAAAGTGAGTGGGAAGTAAATATGAAGGAAGTGTTTTGTCCACGTGCACGTCGGTCCTCGGGGGACGACGCCCCCAAACCCTGCAAGCTTTCTGCAGGACGCAGGGGAGCAAGCCAAGTTTCAACTCACTGAAGCCCTGGACTGAATGACAGGTAGTCAACGGCCTGTTTCTCTGCACACCATGTCCCCCACGGAGCCCACACCACACCCATTCACTCCACCCAACAAGAGACACGAGGACTATCAATGCCTTCCTACAGAGAGGGAGGGGGGGGGCAGAGAGAGACAGAGAGAGACAGACAGAGAGAGACAGAGAGAGAGGGGGGGGAGGGGGAGGGGTAAACAGCAAGGCAGAGGTAAGGGTGTTGAGGTGAGGGCAGGAAGAAAAGACACCGGGGGAAAGATGTGATTGGTTTTTAAAGGGGGGGGGCAGGGAGCGGGGGAGATGAGGGGGGAGGAGGAGGAGGCAGAGAGAGTGACACACTTTCTGGGCTTATTTACACGCAGCTGCC
Organism: Lampris incognitus; assembly: GCF_029633865.1. Lineage (NCBI taxonomy): Eukaryota > Metazoa > Chordata > Actinopteri > Lampriformes > Lampridae > Lampris > Lampris incognitus. Next base: position 2,531,467 of record NC_079219.1, on the reverse strand, counting down.
AGTATGACAGGTAATTTGGGCAAATTCTCTGCAGCAGAAGACGACGGGGATGAAGACGAAAGGAGAGAGCAAAAGGAGAAAAGGGGAGGGAGGGAGAGGGAGGAGGTGATGCGGTTAAGAGAGATGGGAAGGAGTCTGAGAGGAGAACGCAAACACTAGATTTACAATTCCAGTGGAAGGACTGGGGTGAGGTGGGGGCGGGGGGGTGGTGGTGGTGGGAGAAAGCGAGGAGGACAAGGTGAGATGAGGCACTGCAGTCTCCCTGTTGACAGAGACTAACCATTTCATTTATCCGTGGAGAGGAGGAGATGTCAGAGACGCTTTTTAAAATTCAATTTCTCTTTTCCCATTGAGGCTGAAGATCAAGCAGGAGGCAGGAAACACAGGCTGCCGCAGAACCAAACCCGCTCCCAAGCTGGACCTTCAGACTGAGCACCACCCAGCCTTCATTCACTTGTTTGTACATGTCTCGTGCTGTGCATGCATGCATGCATACGTACATGCACGGGTGTGTCCACGTGTGCACACATGCAGGCGTGCACACCCCACACTGCCGCAGCTCCATCATGGTCCAATACGGTTACAAGAAAGTCCTCCTTCCTGCAGACTGCAGTGGTCTGTCAGCTCACAGCCAATTAGAAACCACGTGTTAGTGGGGCCACCATGGCCCCTTTCACCACACTGTGTTAGGATGTGATGACTTTGTGCTTCTGCAGCAGCAGGCTGGGAGGTGTGGGGGACAGCAGGCTGGGAGGTGTGGGGGACAGCAGGATGGGAGGTGTGGGGGACAGCAGGCTGGGAGGTGTGGGGGACAGCAGGATGGGAGGTGTGGGGGACAGCAGGATGGGAGGTGTGGGGGAGCAGGCTGGGAGGTGTGGGGGAGCAGGCTGGGAGGTGTGGGGGAGCAGGCTGGGAGGTGTGGGGCACAGCAGGCTGGGAGGTGTGGAGGAGCAGGCTGGGAGGTGTGGGGGAGCAGGTTGGGAGGTGTGGGGGACAGCAGGGTGGGAGGTGTGGAGGAGCAGGCTGGGAGGTGTGGGGGAGCAGGTTGGGAGGTGTGGGGGAGCAGGCTGGGAGGTGTGGGGGAGCAGGTTGGGAGGTGTGGGGCACAGCAGGCTGGGAGGTGTGGGGGAGCAGGCTGGGAGGTGTGGAGGAGCAGGCTGGGAGGTGTGGGGGAGCAGGTTGGGAGGTGTGGGGGACAGTAAGAAAACGCTAACTATGGAGGAGATGGTGAGGGTTTTTTTATCTTGGGGAGGGGGTGCAGATCAGGAGGTGGACATTTCTTAAACGAGTCCACGTAGAGGGCATCCAGGTAGCGTAGTGGTAAATTCTGTTGCCTATCAACACGGGGATCGCCGGTTCGAATCCCCGTGTTACTCCCGGCTTGGTCGGGCGTCCCTACAGACACAATTGGCCGTGTCTGTGGGTGGGAAGCCAGATGTGGGTGTGTGTTCTGGTTGCTGCACTAGCGCCTCCTCTGGTTGGTCGGGGCGCCTGTTCAGGGGGGAGGGGGAACTGGGGGGAATAGCGTGATCCTCCCACACACTACGTCCCCCAAGTGAAACTCCTCACTGTCAGGTGAAAATAAGCGGCTGGTGACTCCACATGTATGGGAGGAGGCCTGTGGTAGTCTGCAGCCCTCCCCGGATCAGCAGAGGGGGTGGAGCAGAGACCGGGACGGCTCGGGAAGAGTGGGGTAATTGGCCAAGTACAACTGGAGGGGGGAGGGGGGGATTTAATAAATAAATAAATAAATAAAAACAGCCCACGTAAGCATCCGAAATATTTGCCAGTTTACACTTCAGTCAGATGACCAAAATGTTAACCCTGACTTACAGCAGCAACAGGCGGCCGTTGATTTTGGGCAGAACGTAGAAATATTTTCAAATCCTTAAACCGAATTCGACACCGCCCTTCCCAATCAGAAAGCATCAGGATGCCTCCAAAGCCCCGCCCCGAAAACACATGCACGCGCCGGACACACCAGCTGATTGATGCAAAGCATTTCACCTGAGACCAGCATCATTCTGGGCGGAGCCGAATCAGCTGTACCGGATGACGTCACACACGTCAGAGAAAACTAGCTTTATTATTGTAAAATAGGTAAAATCGCTAGGCAGCTAGCAGGCAGCTATGTGTTAGCAACCGGCCTTTGTGTACGCGCAACTGTTATGCGCATAACAAACGCGCGTGTCACTGAGGGTTTGATAGACAGCTCGCTCGTTCCAATCATTTGACTTGGGCATTCGTTTGATTGGATGTCGCTGTTTTAGCTCCTGCCCCTTACAGGAATGACGGATTTTTTTCATTTCAGTGTTAAACGTCTTTTCTTTCTTTTTTTGAGTACTATCGATTACTGTCGAGGCATAATAATAAATTTAAAATTTTGCCAAGAATCGGCGGCCGCCTATAGCTTCTTCATAGCTGGGGTTGTGCTGAAAGAATGCTACCATACATGCCGGGGGAAAAACATTTGTAATAAGGTAAACTAAGGCAAAATGAACAGTATAGAGAAATGAACAGTACAGAAGAATGAACAGTACAGAGGAATGAACGGTATAGAAGATGAACAGGATAGAAAAAGGAACAGTACAGAATAATTAACAGTAGGGATCAACAGTATAGAATGAATAGTACACAAGAATGAACAGTACAGAAGAATGAACAGTAGAGAAGAATGAACAGTACAGAAGAATGAACAGTATAGAGGGATGAACAGTATAGAAGAATGAATAGTATAGAGAATGAACAGTACAGAAGAATGGACAGTATAGAGGGATGAACAATATAGAAGAATGAACAGTACAGAGGAATGAACAGGAATGAACAGTATAGAAGAATGAGCAGGATAGAAGAAGGAAAAGTAGAGAAGAATGGGCAGTATAGAGAATGAACAGTACAGAAGAATGAACAGTATAGAGGAATGAACAGTACAGAAGAAGGAACAGTATAGAGGAACGAACGGTATAGAAGAATGAACAGGATAGAAGAAGGAACAGTAGAGAAGAATGGACGGTATAGAGAATGAAAAGTACAGAAGAATGAACAGTATAGAGGAATGAACAGTACAGAAGAATGAACAGTATAGAGGAACGAACAGTATAGAAGAATGAACAGCATAGAAGAAGGAACAGTACAGAAGAATGAACAGTATAGAGAATGAATAGTACAGAGGGATGAACAGTATAGAATGAATAGTACACAAGAATGAACAGTACAGAAGAATGAACAGTACAGAAGAATGAACAGTACAGAAGAATGAACAGTATAGTAGAAGGAACAGTACAGCAGAATGAACAGTATAGATAATGAACAGTACAGAAGAATGAACATTATAGAGGGATGAACAGTATAGAATGAATAGTACACAAGAATGAACAGTATAGAAGAATGAACAGTACAGAAGAATGAACAGTACAGAAGAATGAACAGTAGAGAAGAATGAACAGTATAGTAGAAGAATAAACAGTACAGAAGAATGAACAGTACAGAAGAATGAACAGTAGAGAAGAATGAACAGTATAGTAGAAGGAACAGTATAGAGAATGAACAGTACAGAAGAATGAACAGTATAGAGGGATGAACAGTATAGAATGAATAGTACACAAGAATGAACAGTACAGAAGAATGAACAGTAGAGAAGAATGAACAGTACAGAAGAATGAACAGTATAGTAGAACGAACAGTACAGAAGAATGAACAGTACAGAAGAATGAACAGTAGAGAAGAATGAACAGTATAGTAGAAGAATAAACAGTACAGAAGAATGAACAGTAGAGAAGAATGAACAGTATAGTAGAACGAACAGTACAGAAGAATGAACAGTAGAGAAGAATGAACAGTATAGTAGAAGAATGAACAGTATAGAGAATGAACAGGACAGAAGACTGGTCAAAATGGCCGTAGACTCTTTACTGTGCCTCTCTGTGCTGAAGGCATCACAAAAGCGATCCATGCTTCTTGTTAATCAGTCTCACACACACACACACACACACACACACACACACACACACACACACACACACACACACACACACACACACACACACAGAGGGGCCAGCATTAATTGTCAGAATTTCTCACGACTGCTTTCTCTGCATCCTTGCAAAGGATGTGAATGTATTCAGGTTATCCTCATACTAGAAAATCAATGGAAATGCAGTCATGTAATCTATAATGTGACAGTAATCTAGGATTTAACATTATCATTTAATTTTTAACATCTGCCTGCACATTGTTTTTAATGACAATAAATTTAATTGAATTATGATTTTTATTTTTGTGTAGTTTGTGCATTTGACACCTATCGCATGTCTGTCCATCCTGGAAGAAGGATCCCTCCTCTGTTGCTCTTCCTGAGGTTTCTCCCATATTATTTTTCCTGATAAGGTTTTTCTTGTGGAGTTTTTCCTCATTCAGGTTAAGGTCTAGGTATAGAGGGTGTCGTATACTCTTGTATATCATTGTATACTGTACTGATTGTAAAGCCCTTCGGGACTACCTCGTGAATTTGGGCTATACAAATAAACATGACATGACATGACATGACATGACAATAAGGTTCCTAATAATAATAATAATAATAATAATAAATCTTATATAGCGCTTTTCTAACACTCAAAGTGGCTTTACAATAAAGGGGGTGGAACAAGACAACAGATAAACATAATACAGCCGTACAGGGGTGGATGGGAAGGGGGGCCAGACATACAGGGGTGGATGGGAAGGGGGGGCAGACGTACAGGGGTGGATGGGAAGGGGGGGCAGACGTACAGGGGTAGATGGGAAGGGGGGGCCAGACATACAGGGGTGGATGGGAAGGGGGGGCAGACATACAGGGGTGGATGGGGAGGGGGGGGGCAAACATACAGGGGTGGATGGGAAGGGGGGGCAGACATACAGGGGTGGATGGGAAGGGGGGGCAGACATACAGGGGTGGATGGGGGGGGACATACAGGGGTGGATGGGAAGGGGGGGCAGACATACAGGGGTGGATGGGAAGGGGGGGAAGACATACAGGGGTGGATGGGAAGGGGGGGCAGACATACAGGGGTGGATGGGAAGGGGGGGCAGACATACAGGGGTGGATGGGAAGGGGGGCTACAAGAGGGAGAAGCGGCAGCCACACACGACGCCAGCAGGACTCTCCCACTTCAACACCCACAAAAGAGCAAGAAAAACACACGTCATAACCGACACCAGTCCTGGGTGACAGCAGGTGAGAAGAGGTGGGTCCTGGTTAAAGGGCTTTTGCATCTCTGAGTTTGTTATAAAAAGTTCAAAAGTTATTTCACTAAATATTATTTGGTGATTCATGCTGCGCATGAATGACATGTTGTACGTTTAGGCAACTAGGCTTTACTGCCTTGCCCTCCCAACATTTTGTTACTGAATTAAAATGTGCAGACAATTACCCCCCCCCCCACACACACACACACGTACTACACTAACACACCATAGATAGTATCTATTGGTAAAATAGAATAATGTGTCAGTAGAAAACTATTGACTCGATAAAATTAAAATGACAGGGAGCATGAGATACCCCGAAAGGTTCCCAACTCAACTAAAAAAGCAATTTATTTGCTTGTTTATCTTTTTCTTTTCTTTTTTGCATGGCACAAATTGTCTGATTTACTTCAAACTGGAGCCAAAGTGTTGCTTCTTCTACCTCAAAGATGTAACTGCAGCAAAATACATTAGGTTGAAGGTTGGTAGGGGCAGGGTTGGGGTTTGGTAGGGGCAGGGTCGGGGGTTGGTAGGGGCAGGGTTTGGTAAGAGCAGGGTCGGGGGTTGGTAGGGGCAGGGTTGGGGTTTGGTAGGGGCAGGGTCGGGGGTTGGTAGGGGCAGGGTTTGGTAAGAGCAGGGTCGGGGGTTGGTAGGGGCAGGGCCGGGGGTTGGTAGGGGCAGGGTCGGGGGTTGGTAGGGGCAGGGTTTGGTAAGAGCAGGGTCGGGGGTTGGTAGGGGCAGGGTTGGGGTTTGGTAGGGGCAGGGTTTGGTAAGAGCAGGGTCGGGGGTTGGTAAGAGCAGGGTCGGGGGTTGGTAGGGGCAGGGTTTGGTAAGAGCAGGGTCGGGGGTTGGTAGGGGCAGGGTTTGGTAAGAGCAGGGTCGGGGGTTGGTAGGGGCAGGGTCGGAGTTTGGTAGGGGCAGGGTCGGGGTTTGGTAGCGGCAAGGTTGGGGTTTGGTAGGGGCACGGTCAGGGTTTGGTAGCAGCAAGGTTGGGGTTTGGTAGGGGCAGGGTTTGGTAAGAGCAGGGTCGGGGGTTGGTAGGGGCAGGGTTGGGGGTTGGTAGGGGCAGGGTTTGGTAAGAGCAGGGTCAGGGTTTGGTAGCGGCAGGGTTGGAGTTTGGTAGGGGCAGGGTTTGGTAAGAGCAGGGTCGGGCGTTGGTAGGGGCAGGGTCAGGGTCTGGGTTTGGTAAGAGAAGGGTCGGGGTTCGGTAGGGGCAGGGCGGGGATTGGTAGGGGCAGGGTTTGGGTTTGCCGCCCAGCACCATTACTTGATTGGCCGGCTATTGTTATGAAATGTGAAAGCCCTGTTCTGTCTTGCCACCTACATGGCTATCTTCATCTCAGCCTACAGCATCAAATCATATCTTTCTTCTACACGTCATAGATGGGAGGCTGCTGCTGATGCACCACCGCTCCTGCCCCCTGCATATCTGCTTCTATTTATATACTTTTGTATATACTGTACTGTACATGTTGTATATAATGTACTGTACATGTTGTATATACTGTACTGCACATTGTACATATACTGGTACACTCTGTCATGTCCATCTACCTCAGGCATGTATGTCAGTAACCTGCTAACATGTATTTCAGCATCTCTGATATATTCTCTGCACCACTGCACCTTATCACCTCTTATTTCACCTGTATAAGTCGGTCCTTGTGTATATATATATGTGAAGACTGTTGTGTTGTAGTGTTGTTATTCTATGTTCAGTACACTGCGAGAGCCACGACACCAGAGTCACATTCCATGTATGTGTAAACTACATGGCCAATAAACATGATTCTGATTCTGATTTTTACTGACAGACATCAGTTCAACCACATTCAACACACAGACTCAACCCCCCCCCTTTTTCTTCCCAATTGTACTTGGCCATTACCCCACTCTTCCGACCTGTCCCGGTCTCTGCTCCACCCCCTCTGCTGATCCGGGGAGGGCTGCAGACTACCACATGCCTCCTCCCATACATGTGGAGTCACCAGCCGCTTCTTTTCACCTGACAGTGAGGAGTTTCACCAGGGGGTCGTAGCGTGTGGGAGGATCACGCTATTCCCCCCAGTTCCCCCTCCCCCCCGAACAGGCACCCTGACCAACCAAAGGAGGCGCTAGTGCAACGACCAGGACACATACCCACATCTATGAGTGAGCCTTCGTCTGGATAGCTCTGGACTTCTGGAAGTCCTAGGGCGATATTTGTTTGTCCCACCCACAACAACAGCAAAATATGATTGGCTGATTCACCTGTCACTTTCAAAATAAACACACAAGCACGGGACTTCCAGCAGTCCTAACCAATGAGGAAGCCAGCCAGCTAACCCTTTCTCTGCCCAGAGACAACAACAACAAAATCTGATTGGATAACTGGATTTTCATGGTTTCAGGACAGTAACCCTTTCATTACTGAAGCAAACTTGATAGAAACTAGGGCTAACATTAGAATTAGAAGAGAGAATTTTTATTAAATAAAGATTTTAAATATGGCATTTAAAATGCCGATATGTTGGGCCTTCTCTGAAGTCCTAGAAGTCCCTAAGGGTTCCCCTCTGTGTCTGCAGGTAGGGATGCCCGACTAAGCTGGAGGCAACATGGGGATTAAAACCGGCGATCCATTCATTCATTCATTCATTCATTCATTCATTCATTATCCAAACCGCTTATCCTTACTCAGGGTCGCGGGGATGCTGGAACCTATCCCAGCAGTCATTGGGGGGCAGGTGGGGAGACACCCTGGTGATATTTTTTTGACGCTATTTTTCACAAATAATGAAAGTATCGGCACCCTGAAGAGGAAGATCCCTTGTTTTATGAGGAAGCAATCTTCCAGCCACAAGGATCAGGCAAACGCCCACATGAAACTGTGTCACGCTAACCCAATTATGACATTACTCTAATGAAGATAACCAGATCAAGTCATACACGTGACGTTTCTGGAGTCACAGTATGTCTTTATCAATCTGAGATCAAGTTATTTGTTTGCATGTACAGACACACAAACACGTGGTCGCACACACAAACTCACGCGCACGTTTAGAAACATGAATGCCCTTCCAGTTTCCTCTAAGTCCCACTAATGCTCTCCATCTGCACTCCAAACTGCTCCATGCTAGGCGGGGGGCTCCACACAGCTCCATGCTGAGCGGGGGGCTCCACACAACTCCACCATCTTCTCTGTTTATGACCAAGTAGGAGCAGAAACGAAAAGAGATCCAGCATAGATGCATGGAGAGAGACAGAGTGGCAAACAGAATGAAAAGAATGAGGGCCAGATGCACAGAGAGAAAGAGAGAGAGAGAGTTTGAGAGAGAGAGAGAGAGAGAGAGAGAGTCTGAGAGAGAGAGAGAGAGAGAGAGAGAGAGAGAGAGAGAGAGAGAGAGAGAGAGAGAGAGAGAGAGAGAGAGAGAGAGAGAGAGAGAGAGAGAGAGACTGATGAAGGAAGAGAGGGGTGTGAATTGGCGAAGAGAAAATTATCATACACATTAGTGCAGAGAGAGCCTGAACAAGGGCAATCTACCATGGTAAACAGAGAGGGAAGGATGGAGAGAGAGAGAGGTGCCGACAGAGAGGCAGAGAGAATGATGCCGAGTGGTGTTGGTGAGGACACTAGTCCATTACATTGCCAAGAGACGGCTGAATAGATACTGGAGGGGTTGAAGAAGACAAATGAAAAAGGAGTGCAATGAAATATAATCAGAAAAGAGAGAGCGAGCAACAAAGAGAGAGAGCAAGAGAGAGAGAGAGAGAGAGAAAGAGAGCGAGAGAGCGGTAGTTGGGGGGATTACCTCCTTTGCTTCAGTGGAGTATGTAATTGCGGTAAAGAACAGTGTGACTTGCTGTGACAACAAACTACAATTCTGCCACAGAGACCCGAGACCCGAGTGTGATGCTGGGAATTAGCAGCGCTGATAGAGATGCAGATAGAGATGGGGGCAGATATGCAGATAGAGATGGACATAGAGATGGATATAGAGATGCAGATAGAGATGGAGACAGAGATGCAGATAGAGATGGAGCTAGAGATGGCGATAGAGATGCAGATGGAGATGGAGACAGAGATGCAGATAGAGATAGAGATAGAGATGCAGATCAAGATGGAGCTAGAGATGCATATAGAGATGGAGCTAGAGATTCAGAGAGAGATGCAGATAGAGATGGAGACAGAGATGCAGATAGAGATGCAGACAGAGAGGGAGACAGTGATGCAGCTAGAGATGGAGACAGAGATGGAGACAGAGATGGAGATAAAGATGCAGATAGAGATGGAGACAGAGATGCAGATAGAGATGGGGCTAGAGATGGAGATAGAGATGGAGACAGAGATGCAGATAGAGATGCAGATAGAGATGGAGATAGAGATGCAGACAGAGATGCAGATAGAGATGGAGATAGAGATGCAGACAGAGATGCAGATAGAGATGCAGATAGAGATGGAGATAAAGATGCAGATAGAGATGGAGACAGAGATGGAGCTAAAGATGCAGATAGAGATGGAGACAGAGATGCATATAGAGATGGGGCTAGAGATGGAGATAGAGATGCAGACAGAGATGCAGATAGAGATGGAGATAGAGATGGAGATAGAGATGGAGACAGAGATGCAGATAGAGATGCAGACAGAGATGCAGATAGAGATGGAGATAGAGATGCAGATAGAGATGCAGACAGAGATGCAGATAGAGATGCAGACAGAGATGCAGATAGAGATGGAGATTGAGATGCAGACAGAGATGCAGATAGAGATGCAGATAGAGATGGAGACTGAGATGCAGATAGAGATGGAGACTGAGATGCAGACAGAGATGCAGATAGAGATAGAGATGGAGACAGAGATGCAGACAGAGATGCAGATAGAGATGGAGACTGAGATGCAGATAGAGATGGAGACTGAGATGCAGATAAAGATGCAGACAGAGATGGAGATAGAGATGCAGACAGAGATGCAGACAAAGATGGAGACAGAGATGGAGATAGAGATGCAGACAGAGATGCAGATAGAGATGGAGATGCAGACAGAGATGGAGATAGAGATGCAGACAGAGATGGAGACAGAGATGCAGACAGAGATGCAGATAGAGATGGAGACAGAGATGCAGACAGAGATGCAGACAGAGATGGTGTTCAATATAACCTGTCCATCCTAGGAAAATACTGCCAAAACTGGGCATTGGGTGTAAACTTTAAGAAAACCAAAATCATGATCTTTCAGAAAAAACCCAGATGTCTTGAAAATAAATACCACTTCACTTTGAATAACACCTAATTGAACACACAAAAAACTATACGTACCTTGGTCTGTCCATATCTGCATCAGGAAGTGTCAGCATGGCAATGCCCACACTCAAAGAAAAAGCATGCAGGGCAATGTATGCATTAAAAACCAAATTATTCAACATTAAGATTCCAGTAGAGTCTGGACAAAAATATTTGATGATGTTATTTTACCCATAGCTTTGTATGGAAGTGTGGTCTGGGGCCCACTCAGTGGATTGGAGCATGGCTCATGGGACAAACACCTGACAGAGGCCCTCCACACTGAATTCTGCAGGAAAATATTAAGTGTTCAAAGGAAGACACCAAATAACGCCTGCCGAGCAGAACTGGGGCGTTTCCCACTACTGTTAAACATCCAAACACGGGCCATAACATTTTGGATTCATCTAAATTCAAGCCCGAAAGACACCCTTCCATTCAAGGCATTAAAAATCCAAGAGCTGAACTCTGAAAACAGTCCCCTCAGTCAGCTTAATGGTGAAGCTATACAGCCAGGCTCCATCAGCACCGCCCCAAAACACAGCAGAATAACACAAGTTATGAATCAGTCAAAAGATCTGTATTTGGAACATTGGAGAAATGAAACTAAAACCAAAAGTAGACTAAACTGTTATTTGACCCTAAACAGAGAATATAGACTGGCCGAGTATCTCCACTCTGTCAGAGATATGAAGCAGAGACGGATCCTGACCAAATACAGGCTCAGTGACCACCAGCTGGCTATAGAAACAGGAAGACACAGACAAACATGGCTGCCCAGAGAGGAGCGTATATGTGGCCACTGCTGGACAGGGGAGGTAGAAACAGAGATGCACCTCCTCCTCCACTGTGAGACGTTCTCGTCAGTAAGAGACTTTCACTTCGGGGAAATAGCCAAGAAAACACCAAACCTCCTACTGTTAAGCCCAGAGGAGAAACTGGCAGTTCTCCTGGTGAAGGAACAGCAGCTCCTCTGGCAGCTAAATACGTATCTGCTGCCACAGCCTGCAGGACTCACAACCACTGTGAGACCCCCAAGATACATGCTGTTGAGTCACTGCATTCAACTGTGTGGCATTTGTTACACTGTACTGTATGGCAGTGAGGGAAAAAGGGGTCGACTGCTTCGGTGGGCAAAGACATGTAGCATGCTTATGTGATGACACCTATGTATTAATGTGTGATGTAATGTGAATTTGATATGTGTTTAATATGTGATGTAATGTTTAGTCTTTTGCAAACTGCTTTGGCAATGGCATATTTTCTGTTCATGCCAATAAAGCTATCTGAATTTGAATTTGAATTTGATAGAGATGCAGACAGATGCAGATAGAGATGCAGACAGATGCAGATAGAGATTGAGATAGAGATGCAGACAGAGATGGAGATAGAAATGCAGACAGAGATGCAGACAGAGATTCATATAGAGATGCAGACAGAGATGGAGCTAAAGATGCAGACAGAGATGGAGATAGAGATGCAGACAGAGATGGAGCTAAAGATGCAGACAGAGATGGAGATAGAGATGCAGACAGAGATGCAGACAGAGATTCATATAGAGATGCAGACAGAGATGGAGCTAAAGATGCAGACAGAGATGGAGATAGAGATGCAGACAGAGATGGAGATAGAGATGCAGACAGAGATGCAGACAGAGATTCATATAGAGATGCAGACAGAGATGGAGTTAAAGATGCAGACAGAGATGGAGATAGAGATGCAGATAGAGATGGAGATAGAGATGCAGACAGAGATGGCGATAGAGATGCAGACAGAGATTCATATAGAGATGCAGACAGAGATGCAGACAGAGATGGAGCTAGAGATGCAGACAGAGATGGAGACAGAGATGCAGACAGAGATGCAGACAGAGATGCAGACAGAGATGGAGCTAGAGATGCAGAAGGAGATGGAGACAGAGATGCAGACAGAGATGCAGACAGAGATGGCGATAGAAATGCAGACAGAGATGGAGATAGAGATGCAGACAGAGATTAATATAGAGATGCAGACAGAGATGGAGATAGAGATGCAGACAGAGATGGAGATAGAGATGCAGACAGAGATGGAGATAGAGATGCAGACAGAGATGGAGATAGAGATGCAGACAGAGATGGAGATAGAGATGGAGACAGAGATACAGATAGAGATGGAGATAGAATGGAGATAGACATGCAGATAGGCATGCAGATCGACATACACATAGAGATGGAGATAATGGGGAGTGGATGGGAGAAAAGGGGTTCAGATGATAAACGGAGTTGATGATGGCTGTGTTGGCAGTTATTGTCACAACTGTGCAGAGGATCAAGTTATGACGTGTGTTTTCTAAGATGTGACACGAAAAGATGATGAGCACTTGTGACGGCTGTGCAGATAGAGGTAGTCATTACATAATCTTCATCACAGTGATGAGACCACACACCATCATGTCATCTATTCAGCGAGAAAAAAAAATGATAAGAACGGAGTCATTTTGCTTTTTTGTTACGGCAATAACTCACTCTGGTAGAATACGTGCACTTTGGTATGCACCCCCCGCAGAAGTTTATGAATATTTAATCAGTGGCATTGCCCTGGGATATCAACAGTCATGTCGCTCACTAAGTTCCCTCTTATTTTCTTTTTTTATTCTAGTCTAAACATCATACAGCTAATCCCAGATAGCATCCAGATGTGGGCCACTTCAGGCAATGATGTGGCACTGATGGCCTTCTTCTGGCCCTGACAAAATGGATGTGAGCCTGAAGATGCGGTGCTCTGGGCAACATGTCATCTGGATGTGAGCCTGAAGTGGCCCGTGTGGTAAATGGTGAATATGGCCCAAATATCACAAAACAAATATGGGCCACCTCTGGCAAATATGTGGCACATGCGGCATTGGTATGGCTTGGTTCTGACCCAGATCTGGCAAACAGGAGCGGACCGGCCAAGTGCCATCATTCCACATGGTATATGGGCCGGATGAAAGTGTCAGGGGTGGGACGGGTCCGGGCCACAGCAATTTTGCTATCTGGAGTACATGAATAAATAAAGATGATAGGACCCTGATCATCTTTCCCGTGTACATGGTCAGAATTTTACAGCTAATCTCTGGAATGATTAAAGATGGTGACTGGGGTCACCGGGCAAGACAGTTTAATTTTTTGCTTGTCAGCCGAGATGGAGTCTGCATGTTAAAAGACAACAATAGGAAACAGCAGTGATGTGGTAAATGAGAAGGTGGGTAAATTATGATCTTCAGTCAATAATCATCATTAGGCAGCAAACTGCCATGAGGGGACAGACATTCTCAGAACAGCATTAAGCTTTTTCCAACTGAAATGGCCCTATTCTCTATAGTATACATCATTCTGAAATGAAATGTTGAAATGATTGAAAATGTTATGTCAGGGTGTGCAGGTGGCGTGGCGGTCTATTCCGTTGCCAACCAACATGGAGATCACCGGTTTGAATCCCTGTGTTACCTCCGGCTTGGTTGGGCGTCCCTACAGACACAGCTGGTCGTGTCTGCGGGTGGGAGGCCGGATGTGGGTATGTGTCCTGGTCGCTGCACTAGCGCCTCCTCTGGTCGGTCGGGGCACCTGTTCGGGGGGAGGGGGAACTGGGGGGAATAGCGTGATCCTCCCACGCGCTACATCCCCCTGGTGAAACTCCTCACTGTCAGGTGAAAAGAAGCGGCTGGTGACTCCACATGTATGGGAGGAGGCATGTGGTAGTCTGCAGCCCTCCCCGGATCAGCAGAGGGGGTGGAGCAGAGACCGGGACGGCTCGGAAGAGTGGGGTCATTGGCCGGATACAACTGTGGCTAAATAAGGGGAAAAAAGCCAAAAAAGCAAAGAAATGTTATGTGAAGTGGGTCCGAGCAGCTGTGCCGAGTGACTTCTCAGGAAGTGGATTTTAACGTGTGCCGAAGGAACCTGACCTGACCTGAACACAGCCGCGTGGACCCACGTGACATACCATCCCTAAATAAACCCGCTCTATGTTTTTGAGTGCGTTAACGTGTAAGTGTACGACAAACTGATGTAATGAGGACATGTGTCATCCTATAGTGTGGAAATAAAAGGCCGGGTACACGGCGTTGAGGCGCGCTCAGCGTCCAACACAACACTGGGTAAGAGCGAGTTACTTTGATGTTCACCATGAACACACGGTGACCAGGTTGTGTTGCGTTGCGTTGTGTTGTGTTGTGTTGTGTTGTGTAACAGCCTCTCAGCACCGACACAGCGAGGCGAGCAGGGTACATCAACACAGCTTTGATTAGCTGGTCTCTGCTGTGACCTCAATTTCCACGGGGAACCGATACACACTTAAATCTGCTGCGCTTTACACAGGTAATGAATGGCAAGGTCATCAGTCTACACCCCCCCCCCCCCACACACACACACTGCAATTAACTGGGTGGCCTGAGAATGCGCCTTTAGGATACCATTAACCCGGCCAGCCTAACAAGTGTGAGCAAACAGAGACTGAACACACAGGCAAACACACTCCTGGATGGAGTGAGGAGCAACAAGGGAAGCTCCATGTCATGAATACTGCATCTCATTATGAGGCGGGCAGGAAAAAATCTTTGCTCTGGATCATTCTTTAATGACCCCAAAGTCCACATGCATGAATCTTTCAGCAGTAGCTGTCCGTTTGATATGGGCAGAGGCGTAAGGGGTGAGGAGGGGGAGGGAGTAGAGGCATAAGAGGTGAGGAGGGGAAGGGAGTAGAGGCGTACAGGGTGAGGAGGGGGAGGGAGTAGAGACGTAAGGGGTGAGGAGGGGGAGGGAGTAGAGACTTAAGGGGTGAGGAGGGGGAGGGAGTAGAGGCATAGGAGGTGAGGAGGGGAAGGGAGTAGAGGCGTAAAGGGTGAGGAGGGGAAGGGAGTAGAGGCATAAGAGGTGAGGAGGGGAAGGGAGTAGAGGCGTACAGGGTGAGGAGGGGGAGGGAGTAGAGGCGTACAGGGTGAGGAGGGGGAGGGAGTAGAGACGTAAGGGGTGAGGAGGGGAAGGGAGTAGAGGCATAAGAGGTGAGGAGGGGAAGGGAGTAGAGGCGTAAAGGGTGAGGAGGGGAAGGGAGTAGAGGCATAAGGGGTGAGGAGGGGAAGGCAGTAAAGACAAAAAGCTGCTCCAGTGGGTTTTGATCATCCGACGGAAGACAGGCAGTTGGGTGGGTTGGATGACGGGCTCTGCAAATCTTTTGGGGGGGCAGGTCTTCCAATCAGACATGAAGACAGGCAAATAAGTAAAGTGGGGAACCAGTTCTCAGACGCACCCCGCTGTCACAAGTTTGGGGAGGCACAGGACGAGGCAATAACTTGGTATAATTATTTACAGTGCAATACCACTGTAAATAGTTATACCTAATAAAATATGTATCAGGTATAATTATTTAGAGTGACATTGTATCAGGTATAATTATTAACAGTGGTATGGTATCAGGATGCAGTTCAGATACTGTCATAGCATGACACATTTTGTTGTCTAAATTAAATGAGAATTTGTCAGCAAAAATGTCCCACAAAATGAGGTGTGAAACATCTGAAGGGAGTATTCTCAGAAAACTAATTTTGACTTGATGTTTTTACCACGTTACCAAACAATGAGTTAGGATGACCCTCAACTGATTCCTGGACATAGTATTTTCACATACATATGTAAGCAGATGTGTTGATATTTATCAACATTGTGCAAAATCCAGGTGATTACTGTGATATCATGACGTATCGAACATGACGTATCACACCGTCAGCTCCATATCGTGTATTTGTTTGAGAAATTCTCATTAACAAGTCATAAAGTGAACAATGTCTGAAAGTCTGACCTGTTTACAATAAGTGTAGATACCTGTGTTCTACATGGTGAAACTAAGGACATGCATTCTAGATGTTGACACTGAGGACCTGCGTCTAGATGTTGAAACTGAAGACCTGTGTTCTAGATGTTGAAACTGAAGACCTGCATTCTAGACGTTGAAACTGAGGACCTGTGTTCTAGATGTTGAAACTGAAGACCTGCATTCTAGACGTTGAAGCTGAGGACCTGTGTTCTAGATGTTGAAGCTGAGGACCTGTGTTCTAGATGTTGAAACTGAGGACCTGTGTTCTACATGGTGAAACTGAGGACCTGTGTTCTAGATGTTGAAACTGAGGACCTGTGTTCTAGATGTTGAAACTGAAGACCTGCATTCTAGATGTTGAAAACTGGAGACATGCATTCTAGATGTTGAAACTGGAGACCTGCATTCTAGATGTTGAAACTGAAGACCTGTGTTCTAGATGTTGAAACTGGAGACATGCATTCTAGTTGTTGAAACTGAGGACCTGCATTCTAGATGTTGAAACTGAGGACCTGCATTCTAGATGTTGAAACTGAGGACCTGCATTCTAGATGTTGAAACTGAAGACCTGTGTTAGAGATGTTGAAACTGAGGACCTGTGTTCTACATGTTGAAACTGAGGACCTGTGTTCTAGATGTTGAACTGGAGACATGCATTCTAGATGTTGAAACTAAAGACCTGCATTCTAGATGTTGAAGCTGAGGACCTGCATTCTAGATGTTGAAACTGAAGACCTGTGTTGTAGATGTTGAAACTGGAGACATGCATTCTAGTTGTTGAAACTGAGGACCTGCATTCTAGATGTTGAAACTGAGGGCCTGCATTCTAGATGTTGATACCGAAGACCTGTGTTAGAGATGTTGAAACCGAGGACCTGCATTCTAGATGTTGAAACTGAGGACATGCATTCTAGATGTTGAAACTGAGGATCTGTGTTAGAGATGTTGAAACTGAAGACCTGCATTCTAGACGTTGAAACTGAGGACCTGTGTTCTAGATGTTGAAACTGAAGACATGCATTCTAGATGTTGAAACTGAAGACCCGCGTTCTAGATGTTGAAAATGAAGACCTGCATTCTAGATATTGAAACTGAAGACCTGTGTTCTAGCTGTTGAAACTGAGGACCTGCATTCTAGTTGTTGAAACTGAGGACCTGCATTCTAGATGTTGAAACTGAGGACCTGCATTCTAGATGTTGAAACTGAGGACATGCATTCTAGATGTTGAAACTGAGGACCTGAATTCTAGATGTTGAAACTGAAGACCTGTGTTAGAGATGTTGAAACTGAAGACCTGCATTCTAGATGTTGAAACTGAGGACCTGTGTTCTAGATGTTGAAACTGAAGACCTGCGTTCTAGAAGTTGAAACTGAAGACCTGCATTCTAGATATTGAAACTGAGGACCTGCATTCTAGATGTTGAAACTGAAGACCTGCGTTCTAGATGTTGAAACTGAAGACCTACATTCTAGATGTTGAAACTGGGTTTTGTTTCTTTTCAGAGTTCATTTCGGGGTTGACAGCAAGTGCTAGCAGTCAGGAGCCTCTCCTCCCCTCCCCTCCGCCAGCTGATTTCTCCTGATTAACAGGAGGTCAGACTTTCACTTCACGCCTCTCTCCTGCTGCAC
This sequence comes from Lampris incognitus, assembly GCF_029633865.1. Taxonomy (NCBI): domain Eukaryota; kingdom Metazoa; phylum Chordata; class Actinopteri; order Lampriformes; family Lampridae; genus Lampris; species Lampris incognitus. Next base: position 2,513,526 of record NC_079219.1, on the reverse strand, counting down.
CACAGGAGCCCCGGCATCCTTCAGCTGGGTTTTTTTTCTTGTCTCCAACAGTTCAGCTGACAGCCCACCTTTCTCTGGAGCGGAATCTAAAAACGCCCAATCCCCTGACCGCACATGACACGAGCAGCTGTGTGAAGCTAATTTGTATGCAAGTCAAACGTGATACATATCCGATAGCCTTTCTGTCAGATCTGCCAGATTCAATATTCTTAGTGCTAAAATTGATTTATTTTCCATCTAACAAATCCTATTTAAAAACCCAAGCAAAGATGCGACAGCATTGACAATGACATCGATGCTGCGATGATGAACATCATGAGGCGCTGCACAGGAACAAAGGGAGGACAAATGGGTATTGGAGGTACCATGCCAGGGACTACGGTGTACATGAACATTACTCATCATAACATGTTATTGTGTAAGTGTAAGGCAGTATTTTATGCTCATATCAACGTTCATCTGTTCTCCAAGATGGAAAAGCCTGACAGGCAGAAGAGAAAATAGCAGCAGATCAAAGCGCTGGTGTTGGCAGAAGATCAAAAGCTTAAAGACCAATATGTAGAATTTAATCGCTAATAATTAGGATACATGCCATGCCATTACTGCTTCATCAGAAGCCTAATTTATCTGAGGAGTTTTTTTCTGCGTAAAGCAGAAAAAGTGTAAGGACAAGTGTCATACAAGCAAAACACAACTGTTGTGTAACTGTTGATATGGGATCATTGTCTTAAGTTCATAACTGCAAGTGGGCCTAGTATTGACTGCACATTTTCAGTTCAGTAGCTAAAGTTATATATCATCATATTCGGATTGGAGATTTAACACTGCTATTGTAAAATAGATGCTTTTCCACCAGTTCAACGGGGCATCAGCCCTATGTTCCCTCAGCCCTTTGGGCTAGCTATCAAATAGTTTAGCTACCAGTTAAGGTCAGGTTAAGATAAGCGTTGGGTTAAGGTTAGGGTTAGATAGAGGTTGATGTTAAGGTAGGTTAGGTTAAGTTTAGGTAAATTCAATGAAATAGAGTTGAGGGAACATGAGCCCAGCCACTGAGGTTGCACAAACCAGGGCATTCTTAGTGCCGGTCCCAAGCCCGGATAAATGGGAAGGGTTGCGTCAGGAAGGGCATCCGGCGTAAAACCTTTGCCAAATCCAATATGTGGATCATAAATCAGACCTCCATACCGGATTGGTTGAGGCGCGGGTTACCAATGCCTGCCACCGGTACTCTTGGCCAGCAGGGTGCTGGTGGAAACTGTGCTACAGTCGGGTGAAGGAGAAGGAGAGGGGGAAGGCATGTCCAGAGGCAGCAGGAAAGGAGGAAGGGTAGGGGTGTGGTGGTGAGAGTCAGAACTTTGAATGTTGGCACTATGACTGATAGAGGGAGAGAGCTGGCTGATATGATGGAGAGAAGAAAGGTAGGTATACTGTGTGTGCAAGAGACCAGGTGGAAGGGGAGTAAGACCAGGAGTATCGTGGGTGGGTTCAAACTCTTCTACCATGGTGTGGATCGGAGAAGAAGTGCGATAGGGGTAATTCTGAAAGAAGAGGGATACAACTGTCACGATTCAATATGCTGTGATATATTTTGATACCACACCTCTGTGGTATATCACAATATTTTGTCAAAATTTTATAAAAATGTCAAAGAAAAATCCTCAAAATGCATAAAATCAGAGTAATCACAGCCAACACTAGTACGGCACCAACAGTGTCTGCTGCTGTTGGGCTTCTGTGCAGCCCAGTTACGTTACTGCAACTATCACCTAGTGGTCAGAGATGGAAACAACACCATACAGTGGTGCTGCTGCCACATCTCTTGTGTCATCTTCAGAACCGATGCAGTGTTTTTGATTATCATACAACATATCGATAATTTCTTAAACCCTCTTGAGATGTGTGTGTGTGTGTGTGTGTGTGTGTGTGTGTGTGTGTGTGTGCGCGCGCGCGCGTGTTACACATTCAGAGGAGACTAGTCTGTTACCATTAAATCATTTTCAGACGTCAGCACCGCTTTCACTGGTTAAAATTGAGAAATTTGGGCACATATAATGTTTTGCTCTGCCTTTGCCAGGTTGGAGCTGGGGTTCACTTGGGGACCGGCTGCAGAATGTTATCTGTGGAAAACCAAAAGAACGAAGGCTGGTAGCCTCTGCTGACAGCCAGTCTGGAAGAGAACATAAGCACTGCGATGTGGGATGCGTGACAGGTCCTGGTCTGAGTCAGAAGAGGACTCCTAAAAGGCCTACCCTGCTGTCACACTTAGTTAAATCATCACACTGGACGGACTAAAAGTCCTACCCTGCTGTCACACTTATTTAAATCATCACACACTGGACGGACAAAAAGGCCTACCCTGCTGTCACACTTATTTAAATCATCACACACTGGACGGACTAAAAGGCCTACCCTGCTGTCACACTTAGTTAAATCATTACACACTGGACGGACTAAAAGGCCTACCCTGCTGTCACACTTAGTTAAATCATCACACACTGGACGGACTAAAAGTCCTACCCTGCTGTCACACTTAGTTAAATCATCACACACTGGACGGACTAAAAGTCCAACCCTGCTGTCACACTTAGTTAAATCATCACACACTGGACGGACTAAAAGTCCTACCCCGCTGTCACACTTAGTTAAATCATCACACACTGGACGGACTAAAAGTCCTACCCCGCTGTCACACTTAGTTAAATCATCACACACTGGACGGACTAAAAGTCCTACCCCGCTGTCACACTTAGTTAAATCATCACACACTGGACGGACTAAAAGTCCTACCCTGCTGTCACACTTAGTTAAATCATCACACACTGGACGGACTAAAAGTCCTACCCCGCTGTCACACTTAGTTAAATCATCACACACTGGACGGACTAAAAGTCCTACCCTGCTGTCACACTTAGTTAAATCATCACACACTGGACGGACTAAAAGTCCTACCCTGCTGTCACACTTAGTTAAATCATCACACACTGGACGGACTAAAAGGCCTACCCTGCTGTCACACTTAGTTAAATCATCACACACTGGACGGACTAAAAGGCCAACCCTGCTGTCACACTTAGTTAAATCATCACACACTGGACAGACTAAAAGTTCTACCCTGCTGTCACACTTAGTTAAATCATTACACACTGGACGGACTAAAAGTCCTACCCTGCTGTCACACTTAGTTAAATCATCACACTGGACGGACTAAAAGGCCTACCCTGCTGTCACACTTAGTTAAATCATCACACACTGGACAGACTAAAAGTTCTACCCTGCTGTCACACTTAGTTAAATCATTACACACTGGACGGACTAAAAGTCCTACCCTGCTGTCACACTTAGTTAAATCATCACACTGGACAGACTCATCTTTCAACTGTGCTGGTGCCTTCCAGCATGACAGATCACTGCACTGCTTTCAAGCTAATGTCACTTTCTTTTACAAGAATATTTGAGCTGCATTGATTATTTTACTCCACTGGCAGATTTTCTTCATATTTTTTATTTTATTTTCCTTGACTTTTTTAGAAGAGATACGATTTCAACACTGCACACAATATTGGATTACTTGTTAGGCTGTATATTTTTATTGGCTCTGTTGGGTGACGTGCCCATTGTCAACTGCTGGGTATGCATGAGGTCAGCTAGACATCTAGCGTGTGTGTGTCACCCTTTGTGAAGTAATGCACAAACGTGCACTGCTGCTGTGAAAGACCTCTTAGAAAGTATCTTGGTGGGTTTCATCTTCCGACGGCGAGACATTAATAGAGTTATTAATATTCGTGTCATTCTCATTAACCTCACTGTGAAGAAGGGAGTACACTGCAGAGGGCGACACAGCGGGGGAAGCGCGTCTCATATTACGAGCCTGGCGAGGTGGCCCTTCCATGCCTCACAGGCCAAAGGGGGGTCATGTCTCGTATTAAGAGCCTTAGTGAGTCAGCCCTTTGATGCCTCAGAGGCCGAACGGGGGTCACGTCTGGGGTGGTACACCTTAACATAAGGGCCCGTGTCCGCCATGGACGCCAGCTTGGCTGAAAAGACAAACAGGAGGCTTCAGGTCATGTCTTGATAGGGTTAAGGATGTCTGGCTACAGCCAGCTGGGGCGGGGAGTCATCGGGGTTGGGTCTCAAAGCACAACTATGAGGACGTGGAGGTAAAATGTAGTGCAGACCTGCACCGCCTGATGCAACGCAAGTCACCTCCATGTCGGGCTGTGCACCAACTGTCATCTTAATCAACATATTATCGTAGTTTCAAAGATAATTTATTTCAAAGACAATCATTTGAGTCTATAAATATTTTACTGGATGACTTTGCACCGTAGATTTAAAATTTCGCCTCGTACGAGTGCACTTATGTAAAAGAGACTGTTCTCATTACAATTTCCCTGTACAAAGAGAGAAGAAACACTACATGATATCGTGCTGCACTTTTGAAATGCTGATAATGAAGATCTATAAACTAGAGGGCTACAACCACCATGCAGGCATGGGAGCAGGGATGGGGATTAACTGGCATTGGCTCAACGGTCTCCTGTTCAACGGGTGATATCGCAACACGTTTGCTCAAGTGCTTCATATTCACAACATGATATCAACACAGACTTTAATCAAGCACAATCCATTACATGTATATGATATCATTGCCCTAATTGTCTGAAATAATTGAACCCTCCGGCAAGCCTTCTTCCATCATCACAACTATTCACATTAATCTGCCACACAAACCAGTCTAGTAAAAAAAAAAAAATCCAATTAAAAGAAAATCAACGGAATTAGCAGAATTCCTTCCAACATTCTGGACCTATAAACGCTCCATCGGCTGAACTAAAATGCAATGCCGGACCAGAACTTTCTGCACCCTGGTCGATGAACTGCTATCTTTCTTTACTCTTGTCAAAAAAACTCTTAATAGGACCTTAATGTCAATCCAGTGTGATCATGATGGATTCAAGAGAGGATCGATCACGTCGGCCTGATTGAGAAAACACCTGCCCCGTCTGCCCCGCATTTGTCATGTCTGATCCACAAGCCGGCTCCCCGTGGCATACACATCAATTCTGCTTACGGCTGTCAGGCCGAAAGTACCACAGAACGTAAAGGGAAGGTGTGGCGGGGCAGGTATTAAAGCTGCACCAGTGCTGGTTTGATGGAAGACGCTGAATAGTATTGTTTATCACTTGTGGGTCAGCTGTTGTTTGATTGGTATCTTAAATGGTTGTGGTCTCGTCACAGCTGTCATTTACGCTGGGGACATGTCTCCTCCGCTGTCTGACATGGCCCGGCCCTTACAAAAAAGTAGTTTATTCAAGTGTACTATTAGTATACTTATTTTAAACTAAACATCGGTGAGTATACTTTCTGCACTTTTGAAAGCACCTATCACAGATACACTAAACAAAATCATACTTAAGTACACATACAAGTATACTACTAGTACACATACTTGGGTCGATTGGACTCGTTAGCCTTGGTTGGCAGCCAGTCTAGGAAAAGGACAACCCTGACTTCAAACCCGGGTAGATGAAGCTCGCTAGCCTACCAGGCAGTTCATCAAGGAGCACAACTCTGATTCAGAACCTCCGCTGCTTTGTGGGTATACTGGCAGGTATACTTGCTGGTACACTGGCGGGTGTACTTGCTGGTGTACTTGCTGGTATACTTGCTGGTATACTGGCGGGTATACTGGCGGGTATACTGGCGGGTGTACTGGCAGGTATACTTGCTGGTATACTTGCTGGTATACTGGCGGGTATACTGGCAGGTATACTTGCTGGTATACTGGCGGGTATACTGGCGGGTGTACTGGCGGGTATACTTGCTGGTATACTGGCGGGTATACTGGCGGGTATACTCGTCTACGGGGAACACTTCGGGAAGAAACCCTGAGGAAAAACCTCCATTGCCAGTCGTCTCGCTAGTCTTGCCACTGGTAGTAGGTGGTCTCGGACGAGAGAGAGGGGTTGATGATGCGCAACTCGTCCTCACTTTAATCATGGTGCAAGTCATCAGTCACCCATCACAGGATGACTAGATGGTCCTCGTTCGACACACTAACCGAACAATGACAACGACAACATAGAGACATACGTGGGTCTGACAGAGGGACATTCAAAAAGAGGTTCAATGCTGACATGTGTCGCTTTAGAAACAACCGTTTAAAGGATGTCACATCTTTAAGCCCTTATATTTGGTCATTGGTGGACAGAAACATTAATTATTCAACCACCCGGAAAATACTCTTAAAGAACAAAGCATATTTATATTCAAATGAATATAAATTTGAATATAATATGAATATATTATATTCAAATGTGTAATTTTGCAACTGTGTGATTTTGTAACTGTGCTGCCTATCTTGGCCAAGTCTCCCTTGGAAAAGAGGTTTGTAATCTCAACGGGATCCTCCTGGTTAAATAAAGGTTGAATTTTAAAAAAAGAAGAAAATATTCACCTAGTAGTAAAGTGTGCAACCTAGTATGTCTAACTGACACATTTCATCATCTGCACACCACACATGTCCACACGGAATAACAGGAATGAATTGGCCAGCAGTTGCACACATGGATATAAGCAGCTGTTTTGTAATTATAAATAAATCATGACAATAGACAAATACACCCCCCCCATTGGACCGTTAGCGATCATGTGTTTTGGGATTTTTGAATGTCGACCTCTCCCTTCCCCATTGGACGCTGTGCACGTGACGTGCACGACAAGGCAGTAAATGGTAGAGTAGCTTTACTGACAGCTGATGATGCTTATGGCATGAAACAGGCTTGTATTGCCTCATAAACCATTTCCTTGACTATATATCCATCCATTATGTGTGCTGCTTATCCTGCTCTCAGGGTCGCAGGTGCTGGAGCCTATTCCAACAGTCACTGGGCGGCAGACGGGGAGATATATACATATATCTATATCTATATCTATATCTATATCGATATAGATATCCCTCAGAACAGGATAATGGATGGATGGAAATTAAATAAATCTAAGGAGGTAAATTAATTAGAGTAGCCACCAGAAGGCGTGTTCATATTTTTCGCAGTTTCTGCTGGTGTAAGGAGGTGAACTAATTGGAGTAACCACCAGAGGGCGTGCTCATATTTTTTTCCATTTTAGGTCACAAATCTGTTGCTTGTTTCTGCCAGGTAGGAGGAGGTGGAAATGAAACAAGGGATTATCATTTCTATTCCAAAACCTGGAAAAGACCCCAGATTTGTAGATAACAGAAGGCCCATCACTCTTAGAAACTCAGACTACAAACTCCTAACCTACATTTTCACTACTCGCCTTCAAACAGGGGTTTCGAATCTTATTGCAGAAACACAATCAGGTTTTCTAAAAGGAAGATCAATCCACAACAATATAAGGCTGGTAATGGACATTATTGAATACAGAAACCAAATTGAAGATGATGGGTTACTCCTCTTTTTAGATTTTTATAAAGCGTTTGACTCTGTGGAGCATCCATTTATCATCTTGGTACTTGAACATTTTGGATTTGGAGTTAATTTTGGGAATTTTGTCAGTGGACTGTATCAGAATATTACCAGCTGTGTCATACTACCTGCTGGCACCACCCCCAGTTTTAAGGTTAATTTAAGGTTAATGTAGGGATTCCTCAGGCTTGTCCGGTTTCTCCATATTTATTTATACTAGTTACAGAAATGTTCGCAATTTACCTCAAAAATTGTGATGACATTAAACAACTAAATGTACTAGGTACAGATATTATCATCAGCCAACTAGCAGATGACATGACAATTTTCTTAAAAGAAAGACACCAAATTCCAACAACTATTGAAAAAGTAGAAAAATTCTCTAAAGCTTCAGGATTAACACTAAATTTAAAAAAATGTGAACTATTGAATGTACATGACACCCCACTAAAAGAAATCTGTAATATTCCTATTAAATCAGAAATCAAATACCTGGGAATTTTCCTTTCAAAAGACCAAAAACGAAGTCAGTCTTTGAATGTAGAAAATAAGTTAAAGGAATGTAAATCAAAGCTAAACATCTGGCTCCAAAGAGACCTATCAATTCTTGGCAGAATTTATTTAACTAAGATGGAATGCTTATCAAGGTGTATTTACCCAGCCTATTCTCACGCCATTCCAAAAAAATTAATCAAATCAATCAATCAGATTAATCTAAATTTCATTTGGCGAAACAGACCACACTATATAAAGAAAAGCCATATGGTTAAAGAAGTAAAGGATGGAGGAGTAAAAGTTATTGATTTTGATTGCCTTAATGGAACTTTAAAAATAAATTGGCTAAAATCTTGGATCAAACATAGTAACTCCTTCTGGTACTGTATTCCAAATCACTTATTCAGTAAAACTGGAGGATTGAAATGTCTACTCAGATCTGACTATAATATTGATAAACTTCCTGTTTCATCATCAGAGCTCCATAAACAGATACTGTTGTATTGGAGAATGTTATATGTACATAACTTTTCACCCCACACCACTGGACTTTGGAATAATAGATATATATTATATCTGAACAAGTCTTTATTCTTTAAGGATTGGTATGAGGAAAACATATGGTCGATAGTTGATCTAATGGATCCTAGTGGTAATTTATTAAATTATGAACAATTCCAGACAAAACATACTTTCAAGCCTTCCAAATCAGACTTTACTAAATTACATAAAGCACTCCCCAAAGAATTTGTATCTCTGATAACAAATATAATGACTCACCAACCTATACAGCCACGATTGGCCCCACTGTCAATTCAAGGGGTTTTAATCCTGGACAAAAAATGTGATAATAATTTTATTAGAAATTGTCTCACTGAAAACTTATCCCCTGAAAGACGAAACAAAAATGAGATTTTACACAAATTTGATAAAAATTCAATTATTAAATTGAGAACAATGTATCTAACATTTCCTATCCCCCCCCCCCCCCCAAAGCGAAGGAAACACACTTCAAAATGATGAATAACATATATCCCTCCAAAGAACTACTTAGATCACGGTTTGGTTTTGACGGTAATATATGTTCATTTTGTGAAAGTGACATAGAAACTATGGACCATGTATTTTTCTCATGTGGTGTGGTACTTGTGTTCTGGCTTCACGTTCACAAATGGATAAAGCAAGGGATTTTGTCCTTTCCAACTTGGATTTCTAGAGACAATATAACATTTGGTATGATTTTGCAAAACAAAAACGATGAACTCTGTTGTAATGTAATCCTCTGCTTAGCCAAATTCTTTATTCATAAAAATAGATACTTTGTCATCCCCCAAATTTGTTGTTTTTTTAAATGAATTTAGATTATACTTGAAATCTTTAAAACTAATGACCGAAACAAAAGCTCTAAAGATTTATGAGGTGTTAAGACATTTTCCCACTGAATTAGAAGACTGATATCCTTATGAATTCCCCCTTGTATGATGGACTATGTTTTATTATTTTCCATTAGTGTATGTCATGTATTTAATTTATTATTGTTTGTACCCTTATTTTCACAATACATTATCGTATATTTGTCATGTGACATTCAACCTCTATGTACTTCCTGATATACTGTATAGAAATGTTTACATACTGTTCCCTTTGGCACTTTGGATATATCTATGTATTTTTGGATGGAATGTATATTTGCCATATTTGTTTTGTAATGAACTTTCTTCAAGAATCTGTACATGAATATGAACAATGTTCAATAAAAACATATATATATATAAAAAAAAAGGTAGGAGGTGGAAGTCACTCCTCATGAAGGTCTCGAAAATAACTGATTAGATGAGCCATCCATGTAGTTTGTTGGACAAATATGAATGAGAAGTTTATTATTGTGTACTGCAGTTACTTTTAAAAAGATGGGTTTTTTATTTTTTCTGTGCAGTGTATTACCAATCTTGTGCCAATGTGGTGACTTTGAATGTATATTTTATTGTAAATGATAAATTACTTAACTGGAGCATTCCTGAAAAATGACCGCTGCCTGGGTTAAAGACTGCTAATGGACAGTGATGTTGAATTAGGTGACAATTCTGTTGTGTTTCTGCAAGGTGCCAAGCGAGACAAAATAAAGAGACACTGGACTGCTCTACCACCGCAGGCACACCACTCCTCCGCCTTCACCCCAACTCCCAACCAAGTACAACAAGATAACACAACGCAGAGACTGCTTAGTGGTTCTGAGGGTGGGATAATATTTAGTTAAAGCAGGGAGTAGGAGACACCACTTAGGGTTACACACACACACACACACACACACACACACACACACACACACACATATATATATATATATATATAGAGCTGTCAGCTAAAATATGTGACATTACAACACTGTTCTCCATCATTAAACAGCCCTTGTCTGACACCTTCATTATTCCTTAATGGAATCGGGGGTCTGCTGGGCAGATAAAGGTCACCTCGACTCGGCCACTACCCCCTTAATGGTGTGACAAAATGATTTCAGAGGGCAGCTTGTAAAGAATGTGTTGGTCAGATATGCAGCTTTTGATGGACTTAGCATAAAAATACTGTCACTCAAGGAAAAGTAAGTACCAGGTCAATCATTTACTTACACAAGGAAAAGATAGTGAGGATTTGGGGTCACAATCAAACACGAATCTCAGCAAAACTTCCACACATTTTAGAAAGTGTTATACGGCGAATTCCTTTCAACCTAGCACCATTTCAAGGCAGAGCAACCAGTTAACGAGCTGGTCTCGGTAAAAACCACCAAATCCTTGAAAGGTAAAAAAAAAATCAGTTTGTGGGATTTGGAAGTCTACCTCGAGCCTCTTGAAGGGCCAAACAAGAAAAGAAGTATAACGAAGTGTAAAGCTTGATTTAAAAGCGGGGCTACAGCTGACGTTTCTGCTGCGTGACCGAGTGGAAACCCATGCGTACCCACCCGCAGCTCGAAGGACTCCCCTCCCTATCACAACCTTAATGGATTTTCACTCCACACATTACAGAATAAGGACGAGCTGTGCTGTATCTATCTAGTCATCTAATTAGCTACATATCATAACAATAACCCAGCCCCAGTCTTCTCCCAAACCCAATTAAAGGGCTATTGCAGATTTCATTGGGTGAAATCTCCCCTAACATCCCAATTACCATCGTATTACAAAGCAACGCTGAAAATATATCACTTCCTGTGATCTTGTTCTTTGAAGGCCAGCCCAGCACACACTGCATGCTGGCATTTCTGACACCTAATGGCCGATGTGAGCGGGAGTACAGGGATGGAGTCTGGACGAATGTGGGACGTTTCTCATTAGTCTCCTTGAGAACCGTCAACAGTCACATCCTCGCGGGCACTATGTGGACGCCGGCTGGCGCCCTCACAGGGTGGAACAAACTTCATGCATTGGCTGTAAAGGACAAGGGAATTGTGGGATATGTCTTTATCACAGCTGTGTAGCACTGCAACCGGCCCCCAAGTGGAGGGCCAACGTGGTGTTGAGGGCTTAACATTGAAAAAGACTGTGTTCTGGATTATCTTGCTTTGTCCGCAGCACTAGCAAGACACGGGATGGAGCTCATGGACAGGCTCACATCAGGGATGCAGGGGTAAATGAAAAGCTGGGTAAACTCTCACCTTCACTCACTGAACACAATTCCCAAAGCAACTACCAATAAGGTGAGTATTGTCGGAAACGCTTTAATTTATTTATCATCCAATTGAAATGAATTATTTTTTATAACTTATTCATCCAACCATCCATCCAACCATCCATTGTCTGAAACGCTTATCCTGCTCTCAGCGTCGCGGGGATGCTGGAGCCTATCCCAGCAGTCACTGGGTGGCAGGCGGGGAGACACGCTGGACAGGCCGCCAGGTCATCACACACACACACACACACACACACACACACACACACACACACACACACACCTATGGACCAGTTAGTACAGCCGAGTCACCTGACCTACATATCTTTGGCCCCCGGAGGAAACCCACGCACACATGGGGAAAACATGCAAACTCCACACAGAGGACGACCCGGGACCACCCCCAACGTTGGACTACCCCGGGGCTCGAACCCAGGACCTTTTTGCTGTGAGGCGACCACGCTAACCACTGCACCACCGTGCCGCTCCTGACTTATTCATGTAATAAAGATCCAACCCTCATGTGCTCGCGCCAGATTCCCACTCACGCTGCTTTGCCTGGTTTTGTCCAGCACCATAAAAGTCTTTATTAGTAACCATGAAGCATTATGTCTCCATCATCTCACACTGAGTCACAGCTTTTAATCAACCTGATTAATAAACGATCACAAGATAGAAACTTGTTTTCATAATGAACATCGTTAACTGAAACAGCACTGCTTGTTTTTAAGAAAAATAACCACAATAAATCAACGTGTTGTGATATAGTGAGGACTGAGTAGTGGAAACTGTGTTGATTTCTTACCAGAAACTAAGATGTAGCATCAACGTTTAGCCAGCATACGACGCTTGAAGCTTTGTCATACATCATGCGGCCTCACTCACGCTGCCACACTTCTGTTTCTGGTCAAGAAAACAGGATCAGAACGTATTTACAATCCAGATCTCTCAAAAACGTGACGCATTTCCACCCAGACAGCACGTGTGTGTGTGTATATGTGTGTGTGTGTGTGTGTGTGTGTGTGTGTGTGTGTGTGTGTGTGTGTGTGTGTGTGTGTGTGTGTGCATTTGGATGTCCTGGGGCTGTGATCCTGAGCATCTGCAGGCTGAAAGCAGCTCCTCAGCCGTGGTCGTTCTGCATTATTAATGAGGAGGCTGCGTTTTAACGCTCACGCGTCTCCTCTGATCATCTTTTCGGAGGTGCGAGACGTTTAACACACTAACAGACTGCATGAACCCCCCAACAAGACCAGCTTAAAACCTCGTGTGATGCTGGACCGTGACTGCATTACTTCAACCGCTGTTTTTGCGCGACTGCGTTTAAAAAAGTGGCTCCCAGATAGCAAATTTGCTGTGGCCCGGACCCGTCCCACACCGACACGTCATCCGGCCCACATACCGCGTGGAATGACGGCACCTGGGCGGTCCGCTCCTGTTTGCCAGATCTGGGCCAGAACCAAGCCATAGCAATGCTGCATGTGCCACATATTTGCCAAAGGTGGCCCATATTTGTTTTGTGATATTTGGGCCACATTCACCATTTACCACACGGGCCACTTCAGGGCCACATCCAGACCACATGTTGCCCAGAGCACCGCAGCTTTGCCAGAAAAGGCCCACATGTGATTTGGCATATTTGGGCCATATTTTCTATTATGCATGTGGGCCACTTCAGGCTCACATCCATGTTGTCCGGGCCAGAAGAAGGCCAGCAGTGCTGCATCACTGCCTGAAGTGGCCCACATCCGGATGCTGTCTGGGCTGTTTTGCTATCGGTTCTGTGATTCAGTGATGACGTAATCGAAAACTGTTCACGCCAATTCATTTTGAAAGAGCAACGGCCAATGGGGAAACTCCAAGCTGGCCGTCTGACCAAGTCAAGTCAGTTTTATTTGTGTTGCCCAACATCACAAATTACACATGTGCCTCAGGGAGCTTTACAGCAACACAATAAGGAAATAAGGAACAAGTCCCTAAAAAAGAAAAGAAAACCCTTTAACAGGGAGGAACAACAGGAGAAAGCTGAGGGAGAACAGCAGAGGAGGAGCTCTCTCCCAGGATGCACAACCTGACTGATGTTGTGTTTACACAATTTACACAATACAACATTGGAAGAGGATAACACAGTTATAATGGAATTATGAAATATATGAAGACTATGATGAGGAGGATGCCAAGCAGTGTCCAGCTGTCCAACCAATGGCAACACTCCATCACTCACTCGGCCCTCATTCACAGACAACAGCATGTGTGGGGCGGGCCCTGCTGTTGGGGGGCTGGCCCTGCTGTTGGGGGGCTGGCCTACTTAATCACATCAGTATTTTATTTCTGATTTCATGTGTAGTCAGTGACACATACGTTTTCTTTGAAAATACTTTCTTCATTTATGGCAACAGGATTTGGACTTCCTGCGTAGACCATGTTGGGGTCCCTTCCTAAGTGTTCCTGCATAGACCATGTTGCGGTCCTTTCCTAAGTGTTCCTGTGTAGACCATGTTGCGGTCCCTTCCTAAGTGTTCCTGCGTAGACCATGTTGGGGTCCCTTCCTAAGTGTTCTTGTGTAGACCATGTTGGAGTCCCTTCCTAAGTGTTCCTGCGTAGACCATGTTGCGGTCCCTTCCTAAGTGTTCGTGTGTAGACCATGTTGGAGTCCCTTCCTAAGTGTTCCTGCGTAGACCATGTTGGGGTCCCTTCCTAAGTGTTCCTGTGTAGACCATGTTGGGGTCCCTTCCTAAGTGTTCTTGTGTAGACCATGTTGGGGTCCCTTCCTAAGTGTTCCTGTGTAGACCATGTTGCAGTCCCTTACTAAGTGTTCCTGTGTAGACCATGTTGGGGTCCCTTCCTAAGTGTTCCTGCGTAGACCATGTTGGGGTCCCTTCCTAAGTGTTCCTGTGTAGACCATGTTGCGGTCCCTTCCTAAGTGTTCCTGCTTAGACCATGTTGGGGTCCCTTCCTAAGTGTTCCTGCGTAGACCATGTTGCGGTCCCTTCCTAAGTGTTCTTGCGTAGACCATGTTGCGGTCCCTTCCTAAGTGCTCCTGTGTAGACCATGTTGCTGTCCCTTCCTAAGTGTTCTTGTGTCCACCATGTTGGGGTCCCTTCCTAAGTGTTCTTACGTAGACCATGGTGCGGTCCCTTCCTAAGTGTTCCTGTGTAGACCATGTTGCGGTCCCTTCCTAAGTGTTCCTGTGTAGACCATGTTGCTGTCCTTTCCTAAGTGTTCCTGCGTAGACCATGTTGGGGTCCCTTCCTAAGTGTTCCTGCGTAGACCATGTTGCGGTCCCTTCCTAAGTGTTCCTGCGTAGACCATGTTGCGGTCCCTTCCTAAGTGTTCCTGCGTAGACCATGTTGGGGTCCCTTCCTAAGTGTTCTTGTGTAGACCATGTTGGGGTCCCTTCATAAGTGTTCCTGCATAGACCATGTTGCGGTCCCTTCCTAAGTGTTCCTGTGTAGACCATGTTGCGGTCCCTTCCTAAGTGCTCCTGTGTAGACCATGTTGCGGTCCCTTCCTAAGTGTTCTTGTGTAGACCATGTTGGGGTCCCTTCCTAAGTGTTCTTGCGTAGACCATGTTGCGGTCCCTTCCTAAGTGTTCCTGTGTAGACCATGTTGGGGTCCCTTCCTAAGTGTTCTTGTGTAGACCATGTTGGGGTCCCTTCCTAAGTGTTCTTGCGTAGACCATGTTGCGGTCCCTTCCTAAGTGCTCCTGTGTAGACCATGTTGCGGTCCCTTCCTAAGTGCTCCTGTGTAGACCATGTTGCGGTCCCTTCCTAAGTGTTCTTGTGTAGACCATGTTGGGGTCCCTTCCTAAGTGTTCGTGTGTAGACCATGTCGGGGTCCTTTCCTAAGTGCTCTTGCGTAGACCATGTTGGGGTCCCTTCCTAAGAGTTCGTGTGTAGACCATGTTGGGGTCCTTTCCTAAGTGTTCGTGTGTAGACCATGTTGGGGTCCCTTCCTAAGAGTTCGTGTGTAGACCATGTTGGGGTCCTTTCCTAAGTGTTCGTGTGTAGACCATGTTGGGGTCCTTTCCTAAGTGTTCTTGCGTAGACCATGTTGCGGTCCCTTCCTAAGTGTTCGTGTGTAGACCATGTTGGGGTCCTTTCCTAAGTGTTCTTGCGTAGACTATGTTGCGGTCCCTTCCTAAGTGTTCCTGTGTAGACCATGTTGCGGTCCCTTCCTAAGTGTTCCTGTGTAGACCATGTTGCGGTCCCTTCAAGTGTTTCAGGGACTCATTTGATCCAAACTTTGGTGAGAGTATTATTTTTTTCTGCAGAATTCATCAGCACACACGGTCAGCCAATCACTGCGGGCCTGGGGGGTCCATGAAACACGATGTCATCCATGTTAATAGGATCAACCCCACCCTCTTCTCTTCGCTTAAGGCTTCACCCACTTCCTTAGGACAAGTTGGTCTCAGCAGCTTCTTGAATCGGTATTAAGAGGGAACTTTTAGCTAAATACTATAAGTGCCATTTAAGAGTACTCTCAGTGCTAAGATAAAATACTTCATTAGGACAGCCCCAAGCTCTAAACTGGCTACTATTAGCTCTTTATTACAGCCTCTCCCATTCACTCTTTATGGCCACCCACAT